>NC_133133.1:38489035-38792065 GCF_048418815.1 Hemitrygon akajei
GAAATCCTACTGCTGTGTGCAGTGCAGGTTTGATTTGGGTCAATCAGCAGCTCCAGAGCTGAACTGATCTGACTGGTGATGGCCTCAGATAGAATCTTGTAATCCACACGAAGCAGTTAGATGTTATATTGATCTGTGATACATTTCCAATAGGTCTGAGCCAATCCAAAACTGCAGAGCCAAGAGAACAAGCTGGCAGACTGTTACTTGCAGGAATTTTACTTGCCTTGAAGGCACGTACTGATATTGTCAGTTCATGTACAGTTAATGGGTGGTCCAGATTCGTCTCGTCACTGTCATCTAAAGTCTGAGCTAGAGGGCTGAAAATTCTGGGAGACTCTATGGGCTGGGGTCTTCATATCGTACAACCTGGGATAGAAGTTATGTCCTTAGTATGTCTTGCTACAAAAAGGTTATTAACTCATTTCTATACCATAAGGATTATGATTAAAATGCATCATCAGCTCCAGCTGTAAGCAAAAAAGACAGAATATTATTTAAGTTAAAATCAACTCCCTTGTCTAGTGTGCAGTATGTAATAGGATTGAATGAGAATCTACTCTTAACTTAAATTGTGTTTTCAGCATTATTTTCCAATATTCTTTTTTAATCCTTTCTATGATATTACTAATGTTGCCAGATGCACTTTATTTGAAAAGTTCAAATCAAAGCAAAACTCGAGAGACCTGGAAAGGAATAAACCTTTTATTCATGAGGTTATTGGTGCAATTGTGCAGGCAGGTTTTAATTTAAATTTTAAATTATACTGATAGACCTCTGGATTGCTTATGCTGCCAAGATATTATGGAAATCCAGGCAATACAGAGATCATCTGCTTAAATCTCTTTCCTTTTCTCCCTATGGTTCTGATGGATTTTATCAGTGTTGCTGGGACTTAAAATGCGTTTCATTTGGTCTATTCTTTCTGATCAAAGATTGGCCTTTGATCTCCACTACCATATTGATTTTAGACACAGAATCACTTTAGGATGAGGAAGGTTAAATTATTCCGAGACCATTAGGTTTTAAATACATTCATTGTCTTCAGTTCTAGCCTCAGAATGAATAATGTGGCATTTTTTTTCCCATTCTCTATGTGTATTGCAATTTGACAGCTGAGATTAAACACAAATATTAAAATTTGGATGTTTTGAAAATAAAAAAAAGACTTGTCACTCTGTGAAAACCTTTGTAATAAACACTTTAAATTCTGTTTTCCATTCAATTTAAAAAATTTAGTGGAACCGGCCCTGTGACAATATTTAAAAAACTGGAGCTTTAAATATTTGCTTGCTGTTTGCTTCCCCTTGTACTCCTGAAGACAAGTATGATGACTTTTCTTCTGTGCTGGTCATTTTTCTGGCATTTCATCCCTAACATCTTTCTCTGTATTTTGATCTGTATCCAGGAAAGCATTTTAAGTTTGTGACATATCCTGGCCGGAGTTGGCTTTGGTTTCAGCCAATCGCCAAGCAATTAGTGTTTAAGCAGAGTGATAAATAGGTATCAGAAGTAGCACAAACAAAATGTATCCTTCCAATAGATACTGCCCGTCCTGCTGAATTCCTCTAGCATTTTGTGTGTGTTACTCTGGATTTCCAGCATCTGCAGACTCTCTTGTGTTTATAATAAGGATCAGGAGCAAGTATCAGGTGGCTGGGTGGAAATAGGTCTCTACCGAAAGGAGGTATAAGGCACTCCTTCCCTCCGCTAGCCTGCAGATCATCGTTGGGAAACGTATAGCAGCTGCTTAGTCCCCTGATCAGGTCATGTGAAGCAATGGGAGCAGGTGGTGGACAGTCGTAGAGCAGCTGGTGCATAGCACATGTCCTGGTTATGCAACCAATGACACGAGGTGGACAATCTTTGAAGAGTATGGATGATGATTGGGGTCACCCGTCTTGTAAAGACACTGCCCAGAAGAAGGCAATGGCAAAACACTTCTGAAGAAAAAAATTGCCAAGAATAATTATGGTCAAAAACCAATGATCGCCTAAGTCATACAACACAGCATATAAAGATAATGCCGAACAGGAGCAAGAATCCATATAGACTTTCCAACCTGAGGCATGTCAAGATCAAATTTAAATGCCTTTCCTTCAGTTTGATATAAATCAACTATATCAGCAAAGAAAGGAAACTAAACTTGGGGTCTTCTGACTCTGATTCCACAGCTGTTGACTTAAAAATGGGTCATTAGGGGAACTGAGTGAATTTAATCACCGATTGGGCACACTGTTGCAATCCTTAGCTCTGAATATGAAAGGCACTCCAGCGAAGCAAAGCTCTGCCAAATTAATGAATTTAAACCTTTTAAAATCTGCATTGTTTGTTTCACTGAGTATCATTATATGTGTTGTCTCTGCATATAAATATTGCTTACTTCCATTATAGTTTAATTATTCATTTGGACATTCCAGCAAGTGTCACTTTGAAGCGAGTTATCTAAGATATCAATCAGCAGCTAATTAAAATTGTGAATTTGTCAACTGAGGGATTTGCTTGTTTCACTTTTATCCTCAGTTCTCTGATTTTTGGAATTGTGTTCAGGTTTTTTATCTACCTCTTTGTATCTTTCTTTCTGTACTTCTACTTCTCGTTATCTCTGGGGTTTAATTTTCTCTGCATTCCCAATGAAAGAGAGGGTTCCTAGCCCATGTACGGTATCATACTACACTGTCTCATTCTCGGTGTGATGCCTTCAGCTCATTATTTTTAGTTCGCCTGCTTGTGTGAGTACCTAATTTCTCTCCGCACTATTTTTTTTCAGACAGTAAAAGCAAATTAATGCCGGCATTAAAATAAATGGGAAATAAAACTGGGTAGGCTTTCTTTCAGACCAGGCAAATGTCACAGGCAACTGTTGTATGTTGCATTTGCAAAATAATTAGACAAATGTAAGGCAAGTTTATGATTCTGAACATTTTTTTCATAATTTAGGAAGCAGAGTGACCTCTTTATTAGGTACCTCTTGAGCATGTGTTCATGGTCTCTGCTGCTGTATCCTATACAGGCTGGTATTTATGTATTTATGCACATTTTATTCCATGTCCGTACTTTAACCTATAACTTTATTTTTAATAGAATTCTTTATTCTTCATAATTGTTGAAAGTTTTTTGTTGCATGTTGCATCAACACACCGCAGCAAATTCCTAATGTATGATGAATGAAGTTGATCCTTCATCCTTGCTGAAAATAAATAACTGATTTTATACACATCTTCCTCCTTTGCACCCCTCCATAATTCCCCATTCTTTCAGCACCCTCTTCCTCAGTCTCCCCATCTCATTTCCCTTTCTTTAACTGTAACTCCTTGTTCATCTTCGTCACCCCATTTCCCTTCCATTCCTGCTTAATTTTGCCATCCTAACCTTCTCGACATCTGCATTGACATGCCAGCCACAAGCTCTTTTTCTGTCTCCTCCATCTTTCCCTTGCTCCCATCTCTCCGTCTCTCTGTCTGTCTGCCTGTCCATCTCTCCCTGTCTCTCTTTCTCTGTCTGTCTCCATCTGTATGTTTCTTCCTCTCGCCCATGAAAATCCGAACACAACTTAAACACTTGGGCTGATGCTGAAGTCAGTTGCAAACCAATATCTGAAATGTGATGTGTACATGAGACCTATAAAAAATATACCACAATCAATCAATACTTCTGAAGAATTAATGGTTGTATATTTACACAAAACATTATTCCATTGACAAATGACCTCATATTGTTTTCTAACATGGTCCTCCGATCGGTCACATTTCCTCTCTGACTGAGCACTATTATGAGCACCACTCTGAGTGCAGTTCACTACCAGCTTCTGATGGAGCTGTACACGTTGCCACTTGGTCAAAACTGATAACTCTTTTCATTTCAAAGTCTGTGGACTCAAATTCAGATGGCAACAGGTTTAGAAGTTGTGACGAATGTTAAAGGCGTTACTAGTTAACAGTTGCTGGTCAGACCACAGCAAGAATTAACTTCCCCTTCTTCCAACGGCCCTGTGGGATTTTTTTCACCTCTGTTGAGAAAGATAGATTATACCTTTCCATTCAATTACAGCATCTGTTTCCGAGAGTCATAGAGTTATGCAGTATGGAAACTGGCCATTGGCCCAACACATTCATAAAGTCAAAAGTATCTTCTGGAGATGGAGCCATTTACCTGCATTTGGCCCCATAACCAGTAAATCTTTCTTGTCTAAATGCTATTTAAACACTGTAATTATACTACTTCCTCTGACAGCTTGTTTCACATACCCACTGCCATATGTGTGAAAAATTTACCCTTTAAGTCTTTCTCATCTCACCTTAACCCTACACCATCTCATTTTAGATTCCCAGTTATCCTGGGAAAAAGACTGTAATCTAATGCCTATGTTTATATTGTATACTTCGCTGAAGTCACCCCTCAGCCTCCATGGCTCTAGGGAAAACAGGCCCAACCTGCACTGTCTTTCCTCATAACTCAAGACCTCCAGTCCCTGGGAATTGCTTCTGAACTTTGTCTAGTATAATCACATCCTCCCTTTAGTACAGCAAGCAGAAAAGCATATAATATTCCAGGCACAGTCTCACCAGCATCCTATATATTGATAACATAACTTCCCCATTGTTGTATAACAAGCATAAAGGGAATCAGAACCAGAATCGGGTTTAATATCACTGGCAAATGTCTTGAAATTTGTTAACATTGTGGCAGCAGTACAATGCATTACATGATAATAGAGGGGAAAAAAAAGAAACCTGTGAATTACAGTAGGTATATATAAGTTAAATAAGTGGTGCAAAAATAGGAAATTAAAAAGTAGTGAGGTAGTGTTAATGGGTCTATGTTCATTCAGAAATCGTATGGCAGAGGGGAAGAAGCTATTCCTGAATCATTGAGTGTGTGCCTTCAGGCTTCTGTATCTCCTACCTGCTGGTAGAAATGAAAAGAGGGCATGTCCTGGGTGGTGGAGGTCTTTACTGATGGATGCCCCCTTTCTGAGGCACTGCTCCTTGAAGATGTCCTGGATACTAAGGAGGCTAGTGCCCATGATGGAACTAACGAATTCTACAACTCTGCAGCTTACTTCAATCCTGTGCAGTAGCTCCCCCACACCAGATGGTGATACCAGTTAGAATGCTCTCCACAGTACATCTGAAGAGATTTGTGTCTTTGATGACGTACCAAGTCTCCTCAAACTCCTAGTGAAATATAGTTGCTGTCTTCTTTATAGCTGCATCAATATGCTGGTTCCAGGTTAGGTTTTCAGAGATATTGACACCCAGGAACTTGAAATTGCTCTGTCTCTCTCCACTTCTGATCCCTCTATGACGACTGGTGTGTGGTCCTTTGTCTCACTCTTTCTGAAGTCCACAATCAGTTCTTAGGTCTTACTGCAGTTGAGTGCACGGTTCTTGCTGTGACACCACTCAATTAGCCGGCATAACTCACTCCTGTACTCCCTCTCATCACCATCTGATCACTATCACTCCCCTCTTTTCCCTCTTTCCCTTCTGCACCTTGGACCTATGCTTAGTGCCAGTATCGCGGTATCCGTGGTATTCCCTGAGAGGTCATCCCTCACGACAGTATCCAAAGGGGTATACTTATCATTGAGAGGAATGGTCACAGGATGCTTTGCGCTATTTCCGTTTCTCCTGACAGTCACCCAGCTGCCTGCCTCCTGCAGCTTCGGGGTGACAACTTCCCTGTGACTCCGATCGATCATCTCCTCACTCTCCCGTTCAAGCCAAAGCTCATCCAGCTGCTGCTCCAGATCCCCGACACAGTCTTCAAGGAGCTGCAGCCAGATGTACTTCATGTAGATGCAGTTCCCTAGGACGCTCTGGGTCTCCCAAGACTCCAATATCCGGCATGAAGAACACACAACAGCCATCTACTGCACTGGATACAGTAAGAGAGAGAAAAAAAATGGAACGTTAACGGAAGCTTACCCATAGCCAACACCTCTTTTGAGCGAAAGCCTGGGACTCCTGCTGTCACCACTGGCCTTCTCCCAGCGAAGTCCACTCCACTTGTCCCTTCTCCCAGCAAAGTCCACTCCACTTGTCCTTTCTCCCAGCAAAGTCCACTCCACTTGTCCTTTCTCCCAGCAAAGTCCACTCCACTTGTCCCTTCTGTACTTTCAAGCAAGTGTCACCAACCTGTGAGAAACCGCATGGCCGTGGCCTGCTCCTGCCACTGTCTTTCGTTCTGATGCCTTGCAGCTGCCGTACCACACAATGATGCATCCAGACAGGACACTCTCGATGGTGCTCTTGTAAGAAGTTGTTAGAAGGGGGTTAGGGAGTCGCCATTAATAAAAAAAAAAGTTGATGAAATGCTTTTGGTAAAATAATTTTTAAGTGGAGTAGAGGCAGATTCTGAAATGTGAGATGACAATTTTATTTGAAGTGGTGAGTTGGAGGCTGACAAGTACGTGGAAACAGGTTAGGGAATTTTGAGATGCATTGTGCAATAAGAATATTGTTAAATCTGAATGACCAGCACTGAAGTAACGAGGAGTGACTTCTATCCAGTAACGTAGTGTGTTATGTATGTTATAACAAGAATGTTATGATAAGTAAAGCATGGACGTGTATAGCTAAAGATTATTTTCCTCAGAAGCTTAAGGATTATAAACCATCTTATGTCCCTGGAGACTGCTTCCTGCCACTTTGCATTTCTCTGCTGTTGGTATCAGTTCCAGGTTGGAAATTGATCATGATGTGCAGAACTAAAATTTCACTTTGTTAGTTTGCTGCCTGCCTGGCTCTCACTGACCACTTTTCTCACTCCATCCACCCTGTCCCACCCTTCCACCCAATAAATTGAAAACGGGCTTCTATCTGTGTGGATTTTTTCAGTGTCTTGATTTGGAAACTATTAATTATAGTAATGGACTGCCTCAAATCATCAAATATTCAGCTGGCAAAAAATTTAAACAAAACTGTGCAACTTAATTATCTCAAACTGCATGCTATGAATTCTAATCATTCTATAATGGATGGTTACGGAAAACATTGCCGTCAGTACAATCCCAGAAATTAATAAAAAATCATTGAACAGCATGTTGCTCTGTTTCCTGACATCCTGATAGACTCTCAAAAGTAAAAAAATAAACAAAGTGACTCAAAATTATTTTAATATATTTCCATTGTAGTTGTGGCTAAGCAAAAAAAAAATTGATGCCTTGAACATCCTCTCCCCCGCAAAATAGAAGACAGACTCCAGAACAAGTCAGCCATGTGAATGGTTTGACAAGAGTTATCCTTTCAATGTATGACACTTAGCCTTGTCCTGCTGAATGAAAAAGACTTTTTGAAGTCAGAAATAGCAGCGCACGCCAGCCATTACCTTCTCCACTCCCTACCCCTGCCCCCACCCACCATCCTGCCTTGTTCATTGCTTTCAGCTGTGTGGGAGAGAATTTCAAATAGTTATATGAACAATTAAAGGTCTGAAAAATAACATTTAGCCATTTGTCATTTCTGAGGAATTATGAATGATCAAATTGATACAGATTATAATAAGACATGATGTCACACTCTGTGATTAGGGCGATATCGCAGCAGTCAGAAGGTTTTGCGATGTGCATTTCTCAGGCTTTCAGTGATAAGACTTGACAGCTGTAATGAGCTACAGAGCTGGCTGGCCAAGTCTGAGCAATCAGAAGCTTTCTTCTCTGTTCTCTCACTGTGACAAAGACAATTAGGCAAATAGCAGAGAGAAAGAGATGGAAGGATCATCATTTCCTTTTGGATGTCAACAATTCCATTATACCTCGCAGCACAGAGACATCTTCCACCAAGCTTGTTAAAAAGTACAATTCTTTAAACTAAGAATAGTGAAGATCATTACACATGTTGACTCAGCTGTATAGAATTTCTTTATTTTTGTTAAAGAGTAATCTGAAAAAAAATGAATTATTCATATTTGGTGGCCTGATGGAGTCTCCCAGCTGCAGATTCAAATTGAAAACCAACTTCCTATGGCATTCAACCATAACTACAATTAATTGGTGAAGCTACTGGACATTTGGCTTTATGGCTCGGCCAGGTATTTCCTATAGGTCAGAAGTGGTGGGGCAGTGGGACGGGTGACTCTGAAGGTTTCTCAAAGTTTAATTGCTTCCAGAAATAACAGAATTGAAAAAAAAAATTGACAGAGGGCTCACAGTTTGGTACCATGTTGGACAGGAACAGTTGCTATTAGAAACGGCTTAAGTTGCGTTAAATCAAGATCAGAATTATTCCCCAACCAGACAATGTCACCTTCATATGGAAAATGAACCTAAAACATAATTAGAAAATCTGGAAATGATTTAATCATCATTACATTTTATAGATTTTTGAAAGGGAATACTGTACAGCTATTCTGTACTTTTGAAACCTGACAATCTTAGTTGACTTTCTGCTTCTGGTGTTATTGCCTGAAGTTTGCATTTTCATGATCCCCCTTCCCATAACATGATGCATTTGTCAGTGCTCTCAAATGATTTTAGAGATTAGTATACAATCATATTCTGTACACGCTTCAACACAGCAGGCGGCCTGAGGGAGGGTTTTCAAGAAAACGCAGTCACCAGTAACTTGAAGCAATCCGACAGACCTTTAAACATCTGCATTGTTGCCTGAAAGGCATGGTTAAGATTTTGAGTTGTCACATTCCTTCACAGTGAAGGGTTTTCTTTTATTCACGGGTGTTGTACTAGAATTTAAGCTAGCCGAAGAAAGGGAAAGGAGATCTGTGCTCTTCAGTGTTGAAAGACATTCTCCACAGTAAAGGCCAGGACAGCAAGTAGCTGAAGTGGTGAAATGGACATAATTCCAACATAAATTGGGTCTCATCCTTATCCAGTATACAAAATGTATTGTGCATGTACTCAGATAGCACCAAAAACATGGAAAATGGTCAAAAATCCCTTAAAAGGATCGTGGCATTCTGCCTTCAGCTTCTTACATATAAAGGGCACAGAGTAGTTCCCATCTGGAGTTGCCACATCGGTAAAGTTATTGGAACTCATCCTAAGATGGCTACAATACAGTGACAGAAGTGACTACTTCAGAAGTGAGTAAACATCGGGTGAAGTTAGACACAGCATTCGCCTTCTCTTCTGGCCTCCCACAGTCAGTCAGTGAGTCAGCTCCTAGGCCACAAAGTGAAGTGATCTAAACAAAGAGGCTGTAATCTGTGTAGGCATCTCCAGAGAGCATTGTGCTGACCATTGGACAGGAAGGCAGGAAAGCTGCACATGTGGATTACATCAGTGCAGGCCTTTCATTTACTTTTCTTTTCTGAAGCCAGAGAGATGCCCTCTTATTTCTCTCAGAGACAACAACAGCGGTTACATATACTGTAGGTCCAGATTTTACCAGCAGCGGAGGAAACGAGCTGCCTGTGATTGATGTGAGGATGTTGGACAGACGTTTGCCAGATGAAATTGTATCTTATACAGAAGTGTTATGGTCAATTTCCTCAGGAGTATAAATTCAGCCGAAGTGATTGTCAGCACGATATATCCTGAGTAAAATCACTTTTATGGCCAATGACTTTAAAAATCTGCTTCTCTCCTGGCCTTGTAGTGTGGTATCTGGAATCCCTAAATGGACTGGCTTGACCTTACATCTGACTCTAGATCAAACGCAACGCCTTACAGCTTCATACTGAAATGACCTAGCAAATCTATCAAGGGCAATTATTAAATGACAATCCTGACAGAGAAGACCACGTCTTTTACTTTTGCATTTCAGAATTGTATAAATTGAACTGAATAATGAAACTTCAGCATTTCTGAATCATTGAAGCACTGGCTGCCTGATCCTTATGTGAATGGTTCCTTAAGGTTGATACAGACAGGGATGGTAGTGGGGATAAGCTCCCACTACCTATTAAAGTTCCCAATAGCATCCGCTCAAATAGTCTCTGACAACCAGGTCTAACTCCTGGCCTTCACATGTGGCTTAGCTACTAAGCCCAGTGGAACTGTTTCTACTGACAGGAGAAGGGGCAAAGGCAGGTTACTGGCGCCCTAAAACCAGTCGCTTTGAGCAGAAGGGGCTCATTAGCCATGGCTGGCAGCTCATCTAGGAGAAGAGAAACTGTGATCTCAGACCTGGGCTGGCTTGCAGTTATACGCACTCATAGTAAAGGCTTTGGGAGTAAACCCCCAAAGAAAAGTACAGGCAGTCCTTCGTTGAGCTCACCGCTGAACGGTAGCTGCTGCGACGCCATTGGAGCCAAACTTCATCGGTCTCTGCCCTTCCTTTGGATTCATCAGGTGCACGTTAGGATCCAACAGGGTAGGAGGGAACGGGGAGGCTTGGACAATATTACACACAAGCAACATCCATGGTCGACCCCAACCAATGGAGGGCCTCGGTTCCATGCTCCAGTATTCCTGCGTTCATTTATGGATTTGTAGTGGAATCCTCTGGGTCAGTGTTTATGCCCTGCTGGGGCTATTTTCACACTCAAAGCTTGTTTTTCTAATTGCCCTCTTTCCATAATGGTTGACTTAAGAATAAATCATTTTTGGTGTCTGAGAAACATTCTCCACATTTAAGTAATCTTAGTAAGGACAATTCTCTCATAATGTAAGTGTTGCCTGGAAAGTGTGTATTGAAGTAGTTTCAGCTACAAACGGATGAGGAAAATTTCTGTTCCACTCATTTTGGGCGCCACAGTGTTCTAATGGAGCTGGGTGGCTAAATAGGCTCCGTAACTCTGAGAAAACCTGTAGAAATAATAAAACAGCTGATGCAGTTTATTCTAAGTAGAAATTAAGCTGTTCTTCCAGATGAACAGCTAGTAACTTGTTTTAAGACCATAAGACAATAGGAGCAGAATTAGTCTATTCGGCCCATCAAGTCTGTTCTGCCATTCCATTATGGCTGATTTATTAGACCTCTCAACCCTATTTTGAACCCATGTGTGGAGAGCAAGTGGTAACAAACCTAGTGCCAACAAAGGTTTGATAATTGCCGTGCACCTTTTCTGGTCAGTGTTAAAGCAGCGTTGTGATTCAACCAATGCTGCTTGTAAAAGTCACTCAAGAAGGAAGAACTTCAAATGCAAGGTTCATTGTTGGATTTCCCTGTATAATTCTGTATTCAGGGGAATGAATACACATGAATGTGAAGTGACAGCATAAATGTGAAGTTCCCTATTGTTAGGATCCAGCAGTGTAGGAGGGAACAAAGAGGTTTGGACAATATTCCCCACAAGCAGCATGTTGTTTGTGTGGAAGGAGTCTTCGGAAATGTCCCGAGCTGCAGCCAGACGCTCTTGGTCAGAAGTTTCCAAAGACCCAAGAACAGCCGGCCTAAGACAATCTGAAAATGCCTGTGCCCACTTTGGCTGCTCCTATGGGCTGATGGAAAAGTGGATGAAGTGTGCTGTCCTTAAGCATGAAGTCTGGATAATCTCCTGAACACAGCGGTGAACAGCAAACTGTGACAAGTGACAGAGATCAATGGGAATAATTTACAATGATCTTGTGACAAGAATGTTAAGAGTGATTCTGACTCTAATCCATGAGCAAAGCAGTCATGGAGTAAATGAAAGGTTTTGAGTTTGTGTAAGGACAAGGAATGAAGTTTGAGTGTAAGTTCTTGAAATGACACATCTTTAGGGGAAAATAAGATTCTGTAGGTAAACAAGACTGTCAAAATGATCAGACAAGCGAGAATCTTGCTGTAGAAGAATTGTGTGTGTTCATCATTTGGGGGATGATGCACCATCAATAACTCTCGGAGACGTGAGGCGAGATATAGGCTTTTATTCACTGGAAGGGAGCAGTCAGCAGCAAGAGATCCCCGCACAACATCCTGGAGACTGAGAGGGGAGCCGTGCCTCCAATCGCCTTTATACAGGGGTCTGTGGGAGGAGCCACAGGAGCAGTCAGCAGGGGGTCTGTGGGAGGAGCCACAGGAGCAGTCAGCAGGCGTCTGTGGGAGGAGCCACAGGAGCAGTCAACGGGGTCTGTGGGAGGAGCCACAGGAGCAGTCAGCAGGGGGTCTGTGGGAGGAGCCACAGGAGCAGTCAGCGGGGGTCTGTGGGAGGAGCCACAGGAACAGTCAGTGGGGTCTGTGGGAGGAGCCACAGGAGCAGTCAGCGGGGTCTGTGGGAGGAGCCACAGGAACAGTCAGCGGGGTCTGTGGGAGGAGCCACAGGAACAGTCAGCAGGGGGTCTGTGGGAGGAGTCACAGGAGCAGTCAGCAGGGGTCAGTGGGAGGAGCCACAGGAGCAGTCAGCAGGGGTCTGTGGGAGGAGCCACAGGAGCAGTCAGCGGGGTCTGTGGGAGGAGCCACAGGAGCAGTCAGCAGGGGTCAGTGGGAGGAGCCACAGGAGCAGTCAGCGGGGGGTCTGTGGGAGGAGTCACAGGAGCAGTCAGCAGGGGGTCTGTGGGAGGAGCCACAGGAGCAGTCAGCAGGGGTCAGTGGGAGGAGCCACAGGAGCAGTCAGCAGGGGTCTGTGGGAGGAGCCACAGGAGCAGTCAGCGGGGGGTCTGTGGGAGGAGTCACAGGAGCAGTCAGCAGGGGGTCTGTGGGAGGAGCCACAGGAGCAGTCAGCAGGGGGGGGCGTGTCCAGACAGGTATATGCAGTTCACCACAGAGGAGTTATCTGCTGGGAAAAAAGTGCCAGGGAGAATGAAAATTCTGTCAGAAAAGGAATGGTCAAATATCCAGATAGGCACTACGACATGAGAAATCTGTGGAAAAGTGTTTTTATCTTAGTTAAGACAGATTGCAAGTTGATATTGAAGCTGTGAGATTCCCTGCAGAGGTAGTCATCCTTTGTAATTTTATGACCCTGCAAATAGAGTTTTTACTATAACTGTATGTGCAGCCATCTTACCTCTGTTCGAGTCTGATGTTCCAAGCATCTTCTTACTGTAAGGGCAATGGAAGAACAGCCACAAGGGTATCCCTATTTGGAATTTATTGATTTGGAAAATAAATGAAAGGAGAAGCTTAAAAGAGGCATGTGTGAACCTAGCTGTTCCTGTAACTCAGCATCTGAAATGATGTCGCTGATTAGTAGTGGATAAAGCCCCCAATAGTGAGAAAAATGCATCAGATTCGAAGACATTATGTATTTATTGCACATGCTGAGTCAGAAACTGCTGTTGTCAGAGAACTGGGTCAGGAGTGAACTGTGAAGAGTAGAGCAGGCAGGAGGTGAGACTTTTATTTTGCAATAGCTAATAACACAGCCATTGCCATTACAAGCATTTTTGCTTGAGAGAAATTTTCTGGCTAAAATCAAAGCACATTTCACCACTGTATCAATTCTTCCCTGGGCCTTCAAACAACTGCCACCCCCCCACCCCCACACACATTTGAGACTGCTTATCTGAAATTAAATCATGACTAAGCCAGCATTTTCTCCAATGTTAATGAATCTACACTGCGAAGACTCCATAATAAGACCATAAGAAGCAGGAACATAATTAGGCCATTTGACACATCATGTCTGCTCCCCCATTCAGTCAAGTCTGATTTATTAGCCCTCTCACCGCCATCCTCCTAACAGCGCTCCCTGCAAATGTTTTCAATAGTGGGAAGGGCTTTACCTGTGATGGACTGCGTTGTATCCAATACTTTCTGTAGGTTTTTCCATTCGAGGGCATTAGTACATCTCTTGGAAGTTTGACAAAGTTTTAGATGATATACTGAATCTTCACAACCTTCTAAGAAAGTAGAGGCACAGCTGTGCTTTCTTTGGAATGGCACTTATGTGCTGGACCTAGGACACATCCCAGAGATGATGGAACTGTCTTATGGACCTCAAGTTTCCTCCACCTGAAGCTCTTTGCTTTTGCTGCCTTTGAGTAAGAGGTGTTTATATGGAGAGGAATCAACAGTTGATGTTTTGGGAAGGTATCCTGGACTGAAGTATCGACTGTTTATTCATTTCCATAGATGCTGCCTGACCTGCTGAGTTCCTCCAGCATTGTGTGTGTATAGTAATACACAAAAAATGCTGGAGGAACTCTGCATACCAAGCAGCTTCTATGGAAAAGAGTGAACAGCTGACGTTTTGGGCTAAGACCCTTCATCTCTTTTCTATACATGCTGCCTGGCTTGCTGAGTTCCTCCAGCATTTTGTGTGTATTACTTTGATTTCCCACATCTGCGGGGGGGGGGGGGGGGTGTGTGTGTGAATGTGATGAGAATGTGGGGAGAATAAAAGGAGAGTGGCATAGGATGAGCATAAATGGTCACTTGATGGTCAGCATAGTCTGAGTGAGTCTAAGGGTCTATTTCTGTGCTATATGGCTCTGTGACTCAATCACTGACCTCTCCCTCTGCATTCTGATTGTTTCAATCTGACCTTCTCTTTGTCGCATTCTCCTTCCACAGTGCTATTTGTAGAAAAGTTTTCAGCTTTTTTACCCTTCACTAAAACTCCTATCTTAATTTGTTTGTCTCTCTCCCAAAAAGTATTCTTAAAGAGACTGCCATTGATTCTTTGATACCATTTCTGCAATTTTATGCATTATTAATAATGATATATAGGAATATGATTTAATACAAACATTCCATTATGATTAATGTTTAGCCACAAATCTCCCACATGTACAGCTACCTTTCAAAGTGCTTATTTATAGCAATGGGCAGTGATTATTATTCACTGTGGAAAATTATGGAAAATTTAGATTTGGGATTGCAATTATTCAACATTACTAGGGTCGATTGTGACACTGAATATAATGCAACTATGAATAATAATCAGCAATAAAAGAGATTTTGCACAATTATTTCACTAAATGGATTCTTTTTCCTGCTCCTTTCCTTGATGGTTTTTTGAGTAAAAGCATCGATAGGATAAAGCTAAGCCCGACAGTAAAATGTAATGTTTGTATCCTAAAATATTGTGAGTCAATTAAACTCAGTCAGCATTGTTAGAACTCTTTCCTAAGAACTGAGCAGTTGGTTCAAAAGGTTATCTAAAGAAAAGCTGTATTATTCTTTTTCATATAAAATACCCATAAATTTTTTTGCAACGGGGATATAGATTAATGCATTAGTTTCACATATCTTGGTTTTTGTGAAGATTTTGCATTGAAACTTTGCATTAGTTGCAGAATCAGAAAGAATATGTAAGTTGTGAGTTTTTATTGACATGTTCAGACCATGCAGAGAAGTGCTTCCCTTCAGAAACGTCATTTCATATGGAATAATCACTTCAGATTGGACTTGTCCTTTAGTGGAAAGTAGAAATTTGGAATGGGGATTGCCAATGTGTGATTGAGCATCTGGGGAAAAGATTGTCATCATCTGGCTGGTTTAGTCCGACAGAGAGATCAACACTGGTCTCTGCTCAGGCCTCATGTCAGCGATGCATTGCAGATCTGACTGTTGTCACCAGATCTTGGTCTACATATCTTAAAAGTTGGTTCTGACTTTTCTCACGCGGACTGAAGAAGGAGGAAAGAGTTAAACACTGGGCCGATCTTTTTGCCAGGTAGGAAGGGGAGTGTGGATATTAAGCAGTAAAAATCATTGTCAAGCCTTTTGCATTTCTACTAAACTTGTTTAAAGAAGCTATATTTTAAGAACATAGACTGTACAATTTCCATTACTTAGTGCAAAATTGTTGATATACTGTATTAGGTCTCTCCATTGGTGAAAATGATATACATAAATGAGTTCTGATTGTATTCCTGATTTTGTTAGTGCAGGAACTGATTTTTCTTCTCTAGGTGGTAGTGACGGGGTTGTGCTGTTATTGCCCAAGTGCTGAGAGAAAGACACTGAAGCCAATCAACAGTTCATTAACTTTAAATAGGAACTGTGGAGAAATAAGGAAAAACAATAAATGCTCGGCCAATAAGGCTGCTAACTAGAACTTTCAAATTAAAGCTAACTGGCTCGGCAGTGGTAGCTAAATACTAAATAAATATTGTTCCTTAACAGAGTCAGATCAAACAGTAGCCTTCTTTCCCGAAACCAGAACAACGGAAAGCAGGGAGTGTTAACATTGCCCTCTGCTTCTGATCAAGTCTCAAAACAACGGGAATGAGAGAAAGGGAGTTAAGTACCACCACAATGAAACACTATTGGCTGGCATGTGCACGTTTAGGACCGTGATTGCCAAACCCGTTCTGCAGCCCACCTGCCAGAGCACGCAGACCCCACAGCAGTGTCTCCCCTCTCCCTAGGCACAGCTCTCAGAGACCACTCCCTGCCGCAGACTTGTCCAAGATGTCGTGAGCCGAAACCCAAGAATGTTCCTCAGGGCTATACCATTCCCAATCTATGAGATACCGGACCCTGCACTGCTCCTGGCGAGATGCTAGGAGGTTCCACCAGGTTCCATCCAGCTGGTGGGGAAGAGGGGAAGGGGGGTGACCGGGGCAAGGCAGAAGGTAATCATCGACTTGAGCAGGGAAACATGGAACACTGGGTGAATCTTTATTGATGACGGTAGGTGCAATCTATTTGAGACTTGTTGATAGCTTGTTCCACTCTACGTGGGCAAATGGGTCCATGTAGTCAGCTGAGCTGATCAGCCGGCCGGCCATGTTGCTTCTAAGTTCACAGCAGAGAAGCCCATTTCCACATGCACTTGTCACGTTGGATCAGCAGCAGGTACTCCATGTCAAACTCTTGGCCATGGAAGAAAGGTGGCTGGAATCCCTTTTGGCATTCAAAGGCAGCTGTGCTAATGGAGGACGCCTTGAGGTTATTGTCAGCGAACCTTCTGCTCAAAACAGTTGGAGGCTCCAGGACATGGGGTTGGAAGAGGCAGGTCAGTGCAGTGTTGTCTTCAGCTCCTGATTCACTCTCTCAATACGGCCGTCAGATTGGGGGTGGAAAGAAGCTGAAAAGTGGCTCCCGCGAGAGAAGAAAAGACTTTCCAAAAATGGGATGTGAACTACAGTCTTTGATCATATACTACGTCCTGAGGGAAGTCATGCAGCCTGAACTTGTGTTGAACCATGGGGTGACAGTCTCACGAGCTGACGGGAGCTTAGGGAGAGCAATGAAGTGGGAAGCCTTGGAGAATCAGTCCACAACCACCAAAATGGTAGTGTTTCCATCAGACATGGACAGACCAGTGATGAAATCCACCAAGAGATGGGACCAGGGACAGGCAGCAGGCATGCACAGTGCTGATGTGACATCTTATTCTGGGCACAAGTAGGACAGGCAGAAATGAAGCCATGGATATCCTGGGTCACCAAAATTGTTTCTCGATAAATTTCAGTTGAATTGTTGAATTCTGCTGAATTGTTGAATTCTGCTGAATTCTTTGCTGTCCAACAAGATGGGTGGATTTGACCCCAATTCCAACACTCTGAGACACAGTGTAGCAGGGACAAACTGCCGGTTTAGGGCTGAATCCGACTGTTGGGCAGCTCTCATCTATACCTTCATTCCCCAAATCACCAGAGCAGCAATACACAAATCAGGAAGGATGGGATCTGGATTGGTGGTGTTGTCAGACATTTTGAAATGCTGGCAGAACACATTGGCCTTGGTATTCTTGCTGCTGGGCAGTAGATGAGGTGCAATTACACTTGGTGAAGAAGAGAGCCCAATGGGCCTGACAGGAGTTGAGCCTCAAAGTTCAAAGTACAAGTTATTATCAGAGCATGTACATGTCACTACATACAACCCTGAGATTCTTTATCCTGCAGGCATACTTAGCAAATCGATAGAACAGTAAGTGTGAACAAGATCAATGAACAACAAACTGAGCAAATGCAAATATAAACAAAGAGCAATAAATAACGAGTATGAAAGAACATGAAATGAAAGAGCATGAAGTGAGACCATCGGTTGTGGGAACACCAGAAACAGAATGAGTGTAGATATCCCCTTTTGTTCAAGAGTTTGATGATTGATGGGTAGTAATTCTTCTTGAACCTGGTGATGTGAGTCCTGAGGCACTTGTACCTTCGACCTGATAGCAGCAGAGAGAAAAGAGCGTGGCCTAGGTGGTGAGGATCTTTCATGATGGATGCTCCTTTTCTATGACAACGTTTCATGTATTTGTGCTCAGAGGTTGGGAGGACTTTACCTGTGATGTACTGGGCCAAATCCACTACCTTTTGTTCTAACTTTATTTTTATTGTTTTGCCAATAACAGAACAAACAGGATAAAAACTATCAGACAAACAGGGTCATCATAGGTGAAGTAATCTTATAATAGAAAGACTGAATAGAGAAATGGGTTACGTTGCTGTATCAGGGTTAACCAAACTCTTATGTCCATAATTGTCTTTCAAAGTCTCAGGAGACAAATTCACTAGCTTTTATAGGATTTTCTGTTCCAAGGTATTGGTGTTCCCATATCAGGCCATAAGGCAGCCAATTAGCACACTTTCCACTATACATCTATAGAGGTTTGCCAAGGCTTTTGATTACATGCCAAATTTCAGCAGACTCCTGAGGAAGTAGAGGCACTGTTGTGCTTTCTTTGCAGTTATATTTATATGATGGGTCCAGGTCTCTTGGCGTTCTGAATGTCAAAGAAGTTCTTGTAATCTGTCCATACCATGTCTTCACTACAAGCGCATGGGACTTTACTGCATAGTCCCTCACTGTCCCTCAGCCTCGGTGCAGGTCCAGGAGTCGGTGGGCAGCCTCTTGGCCCCGTACTGGAAGATCAAAAACTCTTGAACTCAACTACAAATTGCCAAAATGACTGAGCTGCAGAGCGACCCTGTTCTGCAGAACGTTGTCAGGTTGAGTGGGGATCCATCTAAGAGATTCACCATGTAAGCCAGTTTACACGCACCATCACCGAACCCACCAGGCAGGGCTTGGTAATTCAGCTCACACCGGGTAATAAAATTCCTGCAGCCATCGAGGTCACCAGAATATCTGCATGGTTGAAGAATACTTGGTTTTGGCCCAGATGCGGTTACAGGAGATGGGACATTAGTGGCTGAAGTTGGTGAGGCTGTTGAAGAGGAGGGCCTGGGAGATGCTGCCAGTGAGACTGACATGGGTAAAGGCTGCTGAATTGTGGTAGCAAGAATGGTAGTGGCTTCACTTGATTCTGGCTGTTGGGAGTAACTGCTGAACTGCGGCTGTGAGAGCAGTAATTGTTGGTATCTGATTGTGGCTATCTGTGGAGAGTTGCTGCAAGGGCTGACACCCATTCTTCCAGCTGGAACTGGGCCCACTGCTCTGAAAGTAGCTGTGACACTATATGAGATAAGTCAAATGTTGGTCTGAATTGGGCTTGTCATTCTGAAAGTATCTGCCACACTGCTTGAGTCACTTCACCCAACACAGCTTCAACTGACTGTAACTTCTCTCGCATCTAGCCAATAAATGTCACGGGCAAGGTCAGCTGTTCTTTTTCTGCTGGGTCCATTTTCTTTGGTTGAGGCTTACTGACAGGGATGGCCCAAGAGAGACCCTGAAGCCAATCAACAGTACACTGACTTTTAAAAGGAACTGTGTGGAAATAAAGGAAAAACAATAAACTTTAGACTATGAAGACTGTTAAGAAGAACATTCAAACTAAAGCTATCGTTGATACAGCAGCGTGACAATAGACACTTAATATTAAATAAATACCGCTCCTTAACAATATAGATAGATAGATAGATAGATAGATAGATAGATAGATACTTTATTCATCCCCATGGGGAAATTCAACATTTTTTCCAATGTCCCATACACTTGTTGTAGCAAAAACTCATTACATACAATACTTAACTCAGTAATAATATGATATGCATCTAAATCACTAACTCAAAAGCATTAATAATAGCTTTAAAAAAAGTTCTTAAGTCCTGGCAGTTGAATTGTAAAGCCTAATGGCATTGGGGAGTATTGACCTCTTCATCCTGTCTGAGGAGCATTGCATCGACAGTAACCTGTCGCTGAAACTGCTTCTCTGTCTCTGGATGGTGCTATGTAGAGGATGTTCAGGGTTTTCCATAATTGACCGTAGCCTACTCAGCGCCCTTCGCTCAGCTACCGATGTTAAACTCTCCAGTACTTTGCCCACGACAGAGCCCGCCTTCCTTATCAGCTTATTAAGACGTGAGGCGTCCTTCTTCTTAATGCTTCCTCCCCAACACGCCACCACAAAGAAGAGGGCGCTCTCAACAACTGACCTATAGAACATCTTCAGCATCTCACTGCAGACATTGAATGACGCCAACCTTCTAAGGAAGTACAGTCGACTCTGTGCCTTCCTGCACAAGGCATCTGTGTTGGCAGTCCAGTCTAGCTTCTCGTCCAACTGTACTCCCAGATACTTGTAGGTCTTAACCTGCTCCACACATTCTCCATTAATGATCACTGGCTCCATATGAGGCCTAGATCTCCTAAAGTCCACCACCATCTCCTTGGTCTTGGTGACATTGAGACGCAGGTAGTTTGAGTTGCACCATATCACAAAGTCCTGTATCAGTTTCCTATACTCCTCCTCCTGTCCATTCCTGACACACCCCACTATGGCCGTGTCATCAGCGAACTTCTGCACATGGCAGGACTCCGAGTTATATGGTAGCCTTCCTTCCCAGAACCAGCGCAGTGGTAAGCAGGGAGCATTAATGTTGCTCTGCTTTTAGTCACGTCTTGACAAGACTGAAATGAGAGGAAGGGGTTAAATACCACGATAATGAAACACTAATTGGCTGGAATGTGCAAACTCATGAGCACGATTGCCGAACCCATTCTGCAGCCCACCTGCGAGGGTACGTGGAGGGTCCATGGTTATGACAGGCAGTATTACTCATTTGTGCCCAAGTCACTGATCTACATCTTGAAACACTGATGAAGAGTTCACAACATCCCGAACTCCCAGATTCTTATATCATCTCTGTGGGCTTGCTCTATGATGATTGATAGAAGTGAAGAGTCACTGGATTATTCGATCAGGTGCACGACCCTGATCCAAGGCATAGAACCAACGGTAAGAGGGTAACTCTTTTTGAGAAATCCTTTAGGGACTCTTTTTTGTTGGTAATTTTCTCTCTTTGAATTACGTAAGCAGTAAAAAAGAAACTATGAACATGAGAAAGTCTTCAGATGCTGAAAATCAAAGCAACACACACAAATGCTAGAGGGACTCAGCAGGTCAGCCAACATCAATGGAGATGAATAAATAGTCTATGTTTTGGGCTGAGACCCTTCTTCAGGACTAGAAAGGAAGGGGGAAGATGCCAGAATAAAAAGATGGGGGAGGGGAAGGAGGCTTGTTAGAAGGTGATAGGTGAGGTCAGGTGGGCAGAAAGGGTAAAGGGCCGAAGAGGAAGGACTCTGATAGGAGAAGAGAGTGGACCAAATGAGAAAGGGAAGGAGGAGGGGAGACAGAGGGTGGGTAGGGTGATAGGCAGTTAAGAGGCCAGAGTATGGAGTAGAAGAAGAGAACTGGGGAGGGAAATTGCTTTTTATTGTAAAGGAGAAGTCGATACTCATGCCATCAGGTTGGGGTTACCCAGACAGTATATAAGGTGTTAGTCCTCCACCCTGAGGGTGGCCTCGTCATGGCACAAGAAGAGGCCATGGACCAACATGTTGGAACAGGAGTAAGAATAGGAATTAAAATGCTTGTTCACTGTGATGTTTTGGTGGATAGAGTGTAGGTGCTCGAGGAAGCAGTGCCCCAATATATGATGAGTTTAACCAATGTAGGGGAGGCCACATTGGGAGCACTGGACCCAAATGACGACCTCAATAGGTGAAGTGTTGCCTCACCTGGAAGGATTGTTTGGGGCCCTGAGTGGAGGTGAGGGAGGAGGTGAATGGGCACTTTGTCAGCTTGCAATGGTAAGTGCTGGGAGGGAGATTAGTGGGAAGGGAGGAATGGACAAGGGAGCGATCACTGCAGAATGCGGGGGGTGGGGGGGGTGGAATGTAAAGATACACTCAAAGTCCAAAGTAAAATTTATTATCAGAGTACATACATGTCACTACATACAACCATGCAATTCCTTTTCCTGCGGGTATAGTCAGCTAATCTATAGAAAAGTAACTGTAAACAGGATCAATGAACAACAAACTGTGCAAATGCAAATATAAATAATAGCAATAAATAACAAAAGCATGAAATAACAAGATAAAGTAACCTTAAAGTGAGATCATTGGTTGTGGGAACACTAGAAATAGAATGAGTGTAATTATCCATTTTTGTTTAAGAGCCTGACAGCTGAGGGGTAGTAAATTTTTTTGAACCTGGTGGTGTAAGTCCAGGGACACCTGATGGCCGCAGTGAAAAAAGAACATACCCTGAATGGTGATGATCTTTGGTGATTGATGCTGATTTTCTATGGCAACGTTTCCATACATGCTCAATGGTTGGGAGGGTTTTACCCGTGATTACGGGGCCAAAGTCACTGACTTCATAGGATTTTCTGCTCAAAGGCAGTGGTGTACCCATACCAGGCCATAATGCAGCCAGTCACGACACTTTCCAGCACACATCTACAGAGTTTGTCATGCCATGCTGAATCTCCGCAGACTCCTAAGGAGATAGAGGCGCTGCTGTGCTTTCTTTGCAACTACAGTTATATGATGGGTCCAAGACAGGTCCTCTGAGATAGTGATACCCAGGAATTTAAACGTTTGGTGGTAGGAACCCTTTGGGGATGGCGGAAGTGGAGGATGATGTGTTGCATATGGAGGCTCTTGGGATGGTAGGTAAATGAACTCTATCACTGTTAAGGTGGCGGGAAGACGGGGAGAGTGTGGATGTTTGGGAAATGGAGGAGATGCGGGTGAAGGCAGCATCAATGGTGGAGGAAAGGAAACCCTATTCTTTGAAGAAGGAGGACATCTCTGATGTCCTGGGAATGGAGACAGGGGAACTGAAAAAAGGAATAGCATTTTTGTGGGAGACAGTATGAGAAGTGGTATAGGCAAGATAACCATGGGAATCAGTGGGTTTATGGACGATGTCATTCAACAGTTTGTCTCCAGAGATGGAGTCAGAGAAATGAAGAAAGGGGAGGGAGGTGTCAGAAATGGACCAAGCCAATTTAAGGGCAGGATGGAAGTTAGAGACAAATTTGATAAAATTGACTAGTTCAGTATGGGTGCATGAAGCAGCACCAATGTAGTCTTCAATGGAGTGGAGGGAAAGTTAGAGAGAATCAACGTGGAAGGCTTCAAGCATGGACTGTCCTAGGTAGCCAGTGATAAGGCAGATATAGCTGTGGCTCATGCATGTGCCCATGGCTACCCGTTGAATCTGAAGAAAGTGGGAGGAGATGCAGGAAAAATTGTTGAGGGGAGGAACAGTTCTGCCAGAAGGAGGAGGATGGAGGTGGATGGGAGCTGGTTGGTTCTTTTATTGAGAAAGAAGCAGAGAGCTTTAAAACCTTCTGAATGGGGGATAGAGGTGTATAAGGACTGGACATTCAATGTGAAAATGAAGTAGTCATGGCCAGGGAAATTGAAAGTTAGTGAGGAGATAGAGAGCATGAGAAGTGTCGTGGATGTAGGTGGGAAGGGACTGAACCAAACGGATTTGACTGGAGTCGCAGTATGAGGACACGAGTTCAGTGGAGCAGGAGCAGGCAGAAAAACTGGGCCTACCCAGACAGTCAGGCTTGTGGAACTTGGGTAGGTGATAGAAGCAAGCAATGCAGGGTAAGGAAACTATGAGTATGATGGCAGTGGATGGGAGTTCTCCAGAGATGATGAGGTCAGTGTTTTGATGGTCCAGAGTGGGGTCCTCTTCAAGGGGTAGGTATGAGAAGGTGTCCGAGAGTTGTGTCGTGATTTCTCGTGCCCCACAAATGACCAGGAGACGCAGAAGATTCTTCAAGAAGGGTTAAACTTTAATTTGCTAATCAAAGCTGAGACAGTCATTGAGCCAGTCGCCGATTGCCCACCGATCCTTGTATATAGCATTTTTTATAGCAATCTCCTGGTTTAGTTGCTTTAGCATATCCAATCGGTCTATAGCTGCGTATCACAAGTACATCCGCCACTATTGTTTCTACCTATTGACTTAATCATGTTCTAATCTACATCTCTTAGCTACCTCTCATTAATACACCATTGTCTTCTACATTCAATTGGATACATGCATAGCAAATAGCAAGTTCAAAGCTGACTACATAGTTTTGGTTACACAGCAAACAATGCAACTTTTATACTCCAATAGTTGCCGCCTGGCCTCTGCAAGGTAGAGGTCAGTCAAATAAATGCGGCCAAGTTTAAGTAAATATTTTGCTCACCATGGATGATGATACTGACAAAGGAATCACAACGGCATGAGTAAGGGAGCAGCAGTAGCTTTGTCTTATAAAGCCTGCAGGAGTTATATATGTACTGGAAGAAAATTGCCATTTGACTTAATGTGCTGAGAAATGTGTAGTACCTGGTGATTTACATTCAGTGATGACAATATCCTAAAAATTAATTGAAACTGTTTTGCCAAGATTCAAGTTCAAGTTCAGTTTATTGTCATTCAGCTGTACACAGGCATATCACCAAATGAAACAATGTTCCTTCAGACCAAAGTGCACAAGGCAGTACATATAGCTTTCACACATAATGCATAAAGTAATATTACCACAACTAAATTAACAATTAATAAGGTGCATATACAATACAAATCAGTACACAAGCTGTATAACGCTACTGGCTATTCACGTGATAAGACCGTATGATGAGATTCATATGTGGTGGCAGGGAGTTCAGTCGTCTTGCAGTCTGGTGGAAGAAGCTGTTCCCCACCCTAAAAGTTCTTGTCCTAATGCTATGGTACCTCCTGCCTGATGGTAGGGGGTCAAAGAGATTGCTGGACGAATGGGAGGGATTGTTGACAATGCTAAATGCCCAGTGTACAGAGCGCTCCTGATGAATATCTCTAATAGGTAGAAGAGAGACTCCGATGATCCTCTCAGCAGTCCTGACAATCCTCTGTGGGGACTTGCCGTCAGATGCCTTGCAATTCCTGTACCTGACAGTGAGCTCAGCGTGATGCACCAGCAGGTTATTTGATCAGGAAAGGTAAGCCATTCATGTCTGGCCTGTCCATGTAGTCCTCTCCTATCCTCCAGCAGCATTCACTGAAGACCAAATCTCCTTTATTTATAATCCAGTGATTCTGAGGTCAATTGCAGTTGATCCAAATGATTCCGCATATGCAAATAGGAAACTCAGTATCTCCTGTTGATATCCCCTGGTTTGTGTGTTTTCATTTAAGAAAGAAAGGCCTGGATTGATGTTGCAACTTTTGCAGCTTCAGGAGATTCCGAAGTGATTTTATTGCCAGTGAGGGACTAACCATTAAAACATTCAAGAATACAATGGGATTGAAGTCAGAGTAGGTCCTCCTGCCTGTTCTGTCATTCGATAAGATCACAGCTGACCTTTAGCTTTGTGCCCCTTTCTCCACTAATCCCTTAATATCTAAATAATTAATGATTCCATACTGACTCAGTGTCCACAGCCCAGAGTGCGAAAGGTTTGCTATTCTCTGCATGAAGCAATGTCCTGAATGTTCAGCTCCACGTTATGAAACAATGACATCTAATTTTAGACTCTGCAGCTCGAGGAAATCGCCTCCCGTGCAACGATCCTGTTAAACCAGGAGAGAATCTTGTCTGCTTCAATGAGATCGCCTTTCATTCTTCTAAATTCCAGAAAGTGTAGCCCTAATCATCTTAATTTCTCTTTATAGAACATTTCCTCAGGAATCAATCTGATGACTTTAAGTGTGTGAACTTAAAATGCAGTCTATGCACTGATAAAATTACCTTCATTGTGAAAGTATTGCTTGTAATGTTCCGTGATTTTATATTCTGCACAAAAAGGACCTTCAAGTAGTTAAGCATCATGCATCAAAGGGTAATTGCAGCAAAGGAGTGCCATTATCTTGTGTTTAAACATGCCCAATGGTGAAACTGTAACATATACTGTACATATGTAAAAGATTATTAGAGATTGTTAGGGAGACAGAAACAAGGATCCATATGTCATTCGCATGAAGTATGTCAGAATGTCATAGCATCACAGAACACTACTGTATAGAAACAGGCCTTTCGGTCCATCTAGTTCCTGTCAAACTGTTATTCTTCCTAGTTCCATCAACCCACATCTGGACCATAGCTCTCCAAACCCCTCCCATCATTCGTGTATTTACCCAAACTTCCCTTAAATGTTGCAGTTAAACCGACATCCACCACTTCTACTGGGCTTGCTCCACACTTGCACCACGCTCTGAGTGAAGGAGCTCCCCCTCAGGTTTCTCTTAAATACTTCACCTTTCACCCTTAGCCTACGGCTTCCAGTTCTAGTCTCACCCACCCTTAGTGGATAACAAACCTGCTTGCATTTACCCTATCTATATTTCACATAATTTTGTATACCTCTATCAACTCCCTCATTCTCCTACACTCCAGGCAATAAAGTCTTAACCTATTCAAGCATTTTCCTGTAGCCCAGGAGCTCAACTCCAAGCAACATCCTTGTAAATTTCCTTTGCACTCTGTCAATCTTAATGTTAACTCTCCCTCCATACATTTTGTTTGTGCCCCTCTTCTTGTTATACCACCAGGAAGCAGACACAGGAGCCTGAAGACTGACATCTGACAGCTTCTTCCCGGCTGCCATCAGATTTTGTCTGGTCCATGAACTCATGAAAACAGCCATTACCTTTCATTACGCTTTTGCATTATTTTTTAAATTTTTGGAACATAGCAATTTTTACGCCTGGCACTGTACTGTTGCAACTGAACTACACATTTCATGAGATATGTCAGCGATTATCAACCTGATGCCATTTCTGATTCTGACTTTCTGATAGTGCATTCAGTTCAGAACAATTCACTCAGTAACAATCCACTTTCCCTGGAATTTTTACCAATTACCTTATATCTGTGTTTACTGATTTATCTAAATAGTCTAGTAATTAGATTAGATAAATTTAAACCAAAGTAAATTTTATTATGAAAGTACATATATGACATCATATACACCCCTGAGATTCACTTTCTTGTGGCATACTCAGCAAATCTACAGAATAGTAACTACGTAACAGAATCAACAAAAGATCAACCAGAGTGCAGAAAACAACAAAATGTTCATATGCAAATATAAACAAATAGCAATAAATAATAACACCATGAGATAATGAAATGAAGAGTCCTTAAAGTGAGATTGTTGATTCTAGGAACATTTCAATGATGGACAAGTGAGTGTAGTTATCCCCTTTTATCCAAAAACCTGATGATTGAGGGGTAGTAATTGTTCTTGAACCTGGTGGTGTGAGTCCTGAGGCTCCTGTACTTTCTCCCTGATGGCAGCAGCGAGAAAAGAATATGACCTGGGTGGTGTGGACCTCTGATGATAGATGATCCTTTCCTACAACAGTGGTTCATGTAGATATGCTCAATGGTTGGGAGGGCTTTATCTGTGGTGTACTTGGCCAAATCCACTACCTTTTGTAGGATTTTGACTTATTTATTAATCATGTGTACATGTATAATCACATCATTCGCATTAACAACCGACACAACCTGAGGATGTGCTGGGGGCAGCCTGCAAGCATCACCACACATTCGACCGCCAACATTGCATGCCCGCTGTGTCCAACAGAACCACATGCAGCCATCACATAACAAGCAATGACAGCAGAGCAAACCACTTTCCCATTTGCATTTGGAAGATGATGTGTTTTGCCTCTATATACTGGAATGCCTTGAATAAAGCAGCCATTATTTCCATCACGTTGTAACACCTGAAACACCCAGCAGGCAGTGCTGACACCTCCAAGAGCAATGATCTCACCTGTCTGGGTGGAGATCCTCAGCCCAAATCACTGGGGGGGGGGGGGGGAGATTCTCAATTGGTTTAAGAGACCAATTGCTCAGTCTTGATACTCACTCTGCTTGTTAGAATCAACCACTAGATTTAGTCATTCTCTGTGTAATTACTTACCTGTGTCTGTACTGAGAAAAGACTTACCTGGGATCTAGCCTGTGGAATCAGCCCTTTCCATTTGTGGACTGACTGCCCAATTTTCTCCTGAAGTTTTGGATCTTGTGAGACAGCTTATTTGAAGCCTTTTTGTTATATTTTCTGTGAACTCTTACATTGCCTGTGTAATTTAGTTGGAATCTGAACAAGTGAATGTGGCAAGACAGTTATACTGAATGCTTCTGACTGTTGAAATAAAGCTTGAAGTTATTTGATCAATTCTGTCTACAGCTGGTCTCAGACTCACCTGCATCATTACACATGCTCAGAAAAAAGTCTGTTTAATTTCATCACAAAGGACTAAAGGAGACGAAGTTTGGAGTGACCAGAGGAAATATTTTCTACTTATTGACTGCAGCAATCTTCTCCTGATTTTGAAACACTTTGGGTCATTTGAAAATGTTAGAGATGAGTTGCAGGAACATTGAATTTAAAGTGATTTATTCGGTCCAACTGATTTCCCACCCCATCCCATCCCATGTAGCAGTTCATCATTTTGGATTTATCAAGAAAAAATATGAAAATCTTTAAATGATTTTATTGCAACTTTCCACCTTTAGCCCTGAAGCTACTAATTCTTATTAGGATTTAGTTCATCATGTCTCATCATCCATGTGGAATTAGGAAGTGAGTTTGGACAGTGGTCAGATTCTGCCCTTGTTTTTGCAACCATTTTTTAGCAGATTATAAACCTTGATTGATTTCTCTTCATGGTGATAACTGAGACCAAGTTCAGAATTTAATTTGTTTCCTTTTAGTATATAATGAGATAGATTGCAAAAGCGATAAAGTATGATTTTAAACATTGTATTGAATGACCCATCAAACAGGAAAACCAGCCAGAAGAAAAGCCCTTCTGCTGCAGAATTGTTGGATTTCAGGGAAAGGGTTCCAGGGCAGATGCCGACTTGCAGCACCAGTTCATTCAAGCATGTAGCTGTTAAAGAAGCTGCCAGCACACTATTATTTTTTTCTGTTTCCTTTCCCGACTTTAATTGATTGATGAAAGAAAGTATCAATATGTAGGGATTCCAGGAATCCCTACAATGCAGAGCACATTTCAAGGGTACTCAACTGGAAGAGATTTTCTGTTAAGCTTCGTAGCTTTCGTCGGAGATAAATTTAACAATTTTGGTTTGTGTAACATAATTCATAACCACAGTGAGACTGGTGCCAGCAATGCTAATGAAATTGCTACTCTACATCTCCAGAGTACTGGATTGTGAAGTAATACCGATTAAGGTTGCTTGGTGTAGGCTTCCATATGTTAAACCTCCCATTTTTCTTCAGCACTGGATTGTGTTTTTTTTTATTCTGCTAGTCTCTGCTGTTTAATTGCATTGAAGGATATGCTATAGCTGACGTGAGTGAGGGATAATGAAGTTGGAGAGGTGGAAGTGAAGGTGGAGGATGGTCAGTGGGAGAACTGGATGTTTGCTGTCAGCGGCATTCCTATAATTTATACAGAAACTGCATAGTTAACTAATGGTTTGATGCTAAGGCTATATTTAAAGTTCTGTGCAGAGATGGATGTGCTATGCTTTTAGAGAAATATTGGGTTAGAGTGGATTCAGGGAGAAAAACAAGGATTTTAATATTCTATCCATGTAATGGCTGCCAGAATTCTGAAGCAGAAAATAGGATGGAAATAATTTAAGTCTCCACATGACAGAAACTGAAGAGTCCTTCTCTGGTTTTCTAAATTTCTGTCATGTTTATAAAGGTGAATGTTCCCATTACAGATTCGAAGTGTAGTGGGTAAAGAAATCGAAGAAAAATCCAGAACAAGTCTATAGAAACACGAGTGTTGTTCCTCATAAGTGTTCCTGTGCTTATCTGAGAACTATTGTTTTGTCTTGTTCTTTTTTATATATATACAATGGCAGGTGAGTCCTGGTAGAAGAAAAATAGGATCCTTTTCAGACTAAGCAGTACAAATGATGTCTCTTGCCTCTAATTTTGCCCTCTCTTCATTGGCAACTTTTGGGATCGAGGAAGACCTGTCTCCACTCTAGTTCTGTCAGTTCAGTAGTGGCTCAGAGTTCGTGCCATCGCTGTAGGGTGGGCTGGATGGATGCAATGCTTGGCATGTTGTGGGTGTTTTGCACTTTCCCTCTGCTCATTGTCTTCCCTCAATGCTCCTGCCTGCATTTTCGTCGTTCGTGGGTCTGGCTTCCCAGATGTTACGTTCCATCAAGGAGGTTTTGAGAATATCCATGAAACATTTTCTCTGACCTCCTGAAAACCTCTCACCGTGAAGGAAGTTGGAGTAAACACAGGTGTCTGATATGGAGTGTGTGGATAATGCAGCTTCCTCACATGAGTTCGTTAAATGCTTTTGGAGTCTTACTGCTGGGGATCTTAGCCTAGGACAAGATGCTGTCATTGGTTCACCTACCTGCTAGTGGATTGGAAGGGTTTTTGCAGACAGAGTAATTGGCTGTATTTCTCTAGGTCATCTGAGCTGATTCCTGCAGCTTGATCGTGTCTCCAGAACATATCCTTCATTTTCTCTGGTCTATGTGGCTGCTCTTCCTCGAAATGATCAATATGTGCTTCAGTTAAATTAGTAGAAGGGCCTTTGTGTTGCTGACTTACTATCTCACTGCAGTTCTTAGAATCTGCATTGCATGTGATCAGTCATTCTTGGATACCTAGGTAACCAAAGATACATTTATCCATAGTAGAAATGATGGGACAGAGTAAGTGTGTTAGGTAAGTGTACAAGGTACACTTTGTCCAGTGTCTTGTGATGCTCTCTTCCAAGCTGTACTTCAATGGAGTGGATTGTTTCCTGGTGGTTGCAGAAGTTTGATCAGTGAAGTGTCACCAAAGTGCAGAAACCTGGTAAAAGTATTGAAAATACTTGGAAAGTATTCTTAGAGATGGTATATATAATTATCTGGATAGACAGAGTCTGATTGTATATACAGTTATCTGGATAGACAGGGTCTGATTGTATATACAATTATCTGGATAGCCAGGGTCTGATTGTATATACAGTTATCTGGATAGACAGGGTCTGATTGTATATACAATTATCTGGATAGCCAGGGTCTGATTGTATATACAGTTATCTGGATAGCCAGGGTCTGATGGTATATACAATTATCTGGATAGCCAGGGTCTGATTGTATATACAGTTATCTGGATAGCCAGGGTCTGATGGTATATACAGTTATCTGGATAGCCAGGGTCTGATTGTATATACAGTTATCTGGATAGCCAGGGTCTGATTGTATATACAGTTATCTGGATAGCCAGGGTCTGATGGTATATACAATTATCTGGATAGCCAGGGTCTGATTGTATATACAGTTATCTGGATAGCCAGGGTCTGATGGTATATACAATTATCTGGATAGCCAGGGTCTGATGGTATATACAGTTATCTGGATAGCCAGGGTCTGATTGTATATACAGTTATCTGGATAGCCAGGGTCTGATGGTATATACAGTTATCTGGATAGCCAGGGTCTGATTGTATATACAGTTATCTGGATAGCCAGGGTCTGATGGTATATACAATTATCTGGATAGACAGGGTCTGATTGTATATACAGTTATCTGGATAGCCAGGGTCTGATGGTATATACAATTATCTGGATAGACAGGGTCTGATGGTATATACAGTTATCTGGATAGCCAGGGTCTGATGGTATATACAATTATCTGGATAACCAGGGTCTGATGGTATATACAGTTATCTGGATAGCCAGGGTCTGATTGTATATACAATTATCTGGATAACCAGGGTCTGATGGTATATACAATTATCTAGATAGACAGGGTCTGATGGTATATACAATTATCTGGATAGACAGGGTCTGATTGTATATATAATTATCTGGATAGACAGGGTCTGATTGTATATACAATTATCTGGATAGACAGGATCTGATGGTATATATAATTATCTGGATAGACAGGGGCTGATTAGGAACAGTCAACATGGATTTGTGTGTGGAAGGTCATGTTTGACAAACCTTATTGAATTTTTTGAAGAGGTTACAAGGAAAGTTGATGAGGGTAAAGCAGTGGATGTTGTCTATATGGACTTCAGTAAGGCCTTTGACAAGGTTCCACACAGAAAGTTAGTTAGGGAGGTTCAACCGTTGGGGATTAATATTGAAGTAGTAAAATGGATTCAACAGTGGCTGGATGGGAGATGCCAGAGAGTAGTGGTGGATAACTGTTTGTCAGGTTGGAGGCTGGTGACTAGTGGTGTGCCTCAGGGATCTGTACTGGGTCCAATGTTGTTTGTCATATACATGAATGATCTGGATGATGGGGTGGTAAATTGGATTAGTAAGTATGCAGATGATACTAAGGTAGGTGGCGTTGTGGATAATGAAGTATGTTTTCAAAGCTTGCAGAGAGATTTAGGCCAGTTAGAAGAGTGGGCTGAACGATGGCAGATGGAGTATAATGCTGATAAGTGTGAGGTGCTACATTTTGGTAGGAATAATCCAAATAGGACGTACATGGTAAATGGTAGGGCATTGAAGAATGCAGTAGAACAGAGTGATCTAGGAATAATGGTGCAGAGTTCCCTGAAGGTAGAATCTCATGTGGATAGGGCAGTGAAGAAAGCTTTTGGTATGCTGGCCTTTATAAATCAGAGCATTGAGTATAGGAGTTGGGATGTAATGTTAAAATTGTACAAGGCATTGGTGAGGCCAAATTTGGAGTATTGTGTACAGTTCTGGTCACCAAATTATAGGAAAGATGCCAACAAAATAGAGACAGAGAAGATTTACTAGAATGATACCTGGGATTCAGCACCTAAGTTACAGGGACAGGTTGAACAAGTTAGGTCTTTATTCTTTGGAGCGTAGAAGGTTGAAGGGGGACTTGATAGAGGTATTTAAAATTATGAGGGGGATAGATAGAGTTGACATGGATAGGTTTTTTCCATTGAGTGTAGGGGAGATTCAAACAAGAGGACATGAGTTGAGAGTTAGGGGGCAAAAGTTTAAGGGTAACACGAGGCGGAATTTCTTTACTCAGAGAGTGGTAGCTGTTTGGAACGAGCTTCCAGTAGAAGTGGTACAGGCAGGTTCGGTATTGTCATTTAAAGTAAAATTGGATAGGTATATGGACAGGAAAGGAATGGAGGGTTATGGGCTGAGTGTGGGTCAGTGGGACTAGGTGAGACTAAATGTTCGGCAGGGACTAGAAGGGCTGAGATGGCCTGTTTCCGTGCTGTAATTGTTATATGGTTATAGGTGAAAAACTCTGATGAACATCTGAATGGATTAGATGGGCTGAAGGGCCTGTCCCTGTGCAGCAGTACTCTTTGAAAAGCACTGCCTGTAGGAAAAGTCACCAAGTTTTGGTCCTTGGGTATCTTTCACCTGATGTATATATACTCTTTGATCTGACAAACATCGCCAGCTGAAAGCAGTCAGTGACAGAGACATTCAAACCACATGTCGTTTTAATGGGATTTCTCTTTTTAACTAGCTTCCCATGCCTCAGGGAACTTTGCACTCAAATGGAGAAGAGAATGGCAGCTCCTGAGGGTAAATGTATTTACAGTGTAGTTTGTGGCTTGGAAAGATCAGGACTGTTTTCTGATAATCTAACAAGCACAACTCTTAATACCACAATCATCTTGAGGGCCTGCCCCTGCATCACTCTCCCTAATGATTTTGAATAACTCAGTTATGAAACTTGCTGCATTAAAGATTTACTGATTTCAGATTTAATTGTCCATCATTAATTGTTCTGGAGGTGCTGGAAGCTGAATTCGTGGCTGGTAGAGTTGCATAGGGAATTTCTGTGTTTAGTCCCAGTGACAAGTAAAGAACAGGAATAAAGTTTTGAGACAAATCTATGTTATTTGGAGGGGAAGCTTTTGGCCTTGGCATTTCCTGGCCTTCTGCCTTTGCTCTGGTTGGTTGTAGAGGTCACCAGTTTTGGGAAATGCTTCTGAAAAAGCGTTGATGAATTTCTGCGGTCCATTTCGAAGGTTGTTCTCACTGGCGTGCCTGTAAAATGGACTGATTTCTCCCAGATTGATGAAAGAGATTCTTGAGAGTGTTGGAGCAACTATTGTCCAGGCAAGTGGAGAAGATCCTGATCTTTGCCCCTTAGATTGTGGTAGGTTCTTGAAGAGTCAAGAGTTGAATCATTTGTTGCAGGATATCCAGTCTCTTTCCTGTGCTTGGTACACAGTATTTGTGTGGTTAGTCCAATTAAGGTGAATGTTGATGGTGGAACCATAACAATAAAGGTATTTGGTGGTTTGTATCTGCAGTTTAATAGGCTTATTGGACGCTTTGGTTCATATTATTCAAACTTTCATTACTTTTCCCAATCATTTCTCCTTCCTGCCCTGTGATCAGTTATTTTCAGTTATTATTTGTTCTGTGGCAGAAGTGTGAAGAAACCAAGCCTCACAAAACTTCTGACTTGCCTATCCTTCATTTCCCTTAAAAGTTGTGGCCTTCCAAAATATTTCAGATTCAACTGCATGCCGTGACAGGAATCACCAGTAGCTGGATCAGGTAAGAACGGCATATTTTCAATAGGTTTCAATAGGTACTTTTAATGTCAGAGCAATGTATATAATATACATCCTGAAATTCTTTTTCTTCACAGACATCCACGAAAACAGAGGAGTGCCCCAAAGAATGAACGACAGTTAAATGTTAGAACCCCAAAGCCCCCCCAGCTCCCCCCTCCCTCGCACAAACAGCAGCAAAGTGACAACCCCTCCCCCACCACCAAAAAAAATTGGTGCCCTCCACCGAGCACTCAAGCGTGCATCAAAGTATAAACAAAGACACAGACTTGCAGTACCCCAAAGACTACTTGTTCACCCAACAATTTGACATACCACAGGCTCCCTCTCTCCCAAGTAAGGGAAAAAGAGGTGCCCCCGTTTCACAGTGAGAAGGGAGACATAACAAACAACTCACTGACTTATGATGTTAAAATTCTGTTGCGTCACTCTTTCTGAGCTCTGCACCCAGACAGTCAGCGCCAAAAAGGCTCAGGTCTCTGGACACACAGCCCACACCAGCAAACCCGTTCCGTGTTCTTCAGTCAGGGGCACCGGCCTAGAATCAGGATGTCTCCAGAGCCACGCAAATCCAGCACCCTGAGGCGTGCTGGTCTCCCAGGCCGCGTCCTTGTGATATCAAAAAGAGGCCGTTCCTGTGGCCCTGAGAGAGGGTCCTATTTCCGCAAAGAACCTGTTACTCCAGGTCAGGGTCTTCAAACGAAACCTGAAAAGGAAAAACAAGAGATATAAAAGATAGAAATAGAGCTGTTTCCGAAGATGCAAGCAGAGGAGTTGCTGTTTAGCACCATCATCACTTTGCTCCACAATATCCTATATCACATATATGTGAACTGGATAGACTTTTTCCAACTAACAAGTAGCGTTTGTGGTCAAGATTGATTTTTTTTTATTAGTAAAATGCACAAATTATTAATACAAGCTGCCCCAGGGTGGGATTTGAACTCAGGCTCCTGGATGCTTGTGCAGTCTCCGGACTACTAGCTCGATAATTTAACTACCAAGTCACAACTTATAAAATCAGCTCTTCTGTTAACTTTCCAATACTGATTTTGGAACATTCAAAATAGGAGCAGAATTAAGTGATTTAACTCTTCACGTCTACTCTGCCATTCACCAGGATTGTGTTCAACATGACAATCAACACCAATTTCCGATGCTTTCCTTAAAGCCAATGATTCTTTTAATATTCAGCAGAGTCATTTGAACACAACATTTTCCTGTATTTGTGAATCTCTTGGAATCCTTATCGTGATGCCCGTCCTTTTACTTATACTGGTGCAGCCCCCTCATTCTGGTCAGCTAATTGTCGTTTACAGCGTTCAGAGGTTATTTTGGCCCTGTTACAGTCATTTATATCTGATGGTGACTCAGCTTTTGCTTTGCAGGGAAAGCCTGTAAATGGATTGGAGTGCAATGACTTTACTGAAGATCGACCTTGAAATGGCACTGCCATTCAGTTCGTTCTTGTGTATTCAGCTCATGGGCTAATTCATTAGATAATTGGAGATGAAAATGAAGTCTGCGGCAAGAAGTATCTTCAAGGATAAATGAGAATGACCGGCTGCCTCCTTACATTTTAAAAGGTCAGATCAAGGACTTGCATTTCGAATGCACTGGACCTGAACAATAATTAATATTCTCAACACTGAGAGGCATGTAATTATCCATCAGTTGCTGGCAACGAGGATGGTGGTTCTATCAATTGATAGATTAATAGTGGCTGGCAGGCAGTTTGTTCTGCAGGGGTTGGTTCGGACAATTGGTTGTCAATAACTGACTGGTTAAGCCCACAGGCAAACCCCTTTGATTGAACTCTGTACACTGGGAACACTGTACTTCTTGCTAGAAAATCTAACATTTCATCTGAGTCCCCCAATCAATGTTGATACCCATCAGAATATTATTCCTAACTAGCACTTGGCTCAAGGATGTGCAAAACAAAACCCAGTTTTAATATTTCTTTCTTAGAGCATGCAACCAATTTCATGCATCACACAGGTGAATTTACCGAAACCTGAGTGCTGAAAGGGGGTAGTTGTTTTGTGTGCACAGAGTGCATTTCTTCAAATGAAGTCCCAGTCTTCTGTGTGTATGGCTGTTTGATTTCAGCTCCCTGACTTTTTTTTACAAACGATGCAAGGCTTGGATCAAGCCTTAATTGAAGGTTCGAGACCTCTTTCAACCTTGGTTGTAGGGTTTGGTCCAGTATGAACTGTGGATAGAATGTACAAGGCAGCATTTTTTCTGATGGTAAGTCTGTGCTTTATCCTTTTATTGGAGTGATCTGGTGTAAGCATTCCAAGATTCCAAATTTTTCCCCACCGCTCTGTAGAGTTCACACTACTCTCATGAAAAGCAGACTCCAAAATGCCCTCAGCTCCTACCCTGAACTTCCTCATTTACCCAGTCTTTTCCCTTCCCAATCATTTATCCCCCCCCCATTAATCTTCTTGCCAGCGCTACCTGTTCCACTATAATATCCTCTTCTGCCTTCCATTGGCTTCCCAACAGGTCTCCCCCTTACTCCTTTTTCTCCTCCATTCTCTATCCAGCCCACCTGAATTTCCTACTTCATAAGAGGTCTTCTCCATGGCTATGTCCTTTTTATCCTACTGTTTGTCTCCATCCTCTTCCAAATCTGTTGCCAAGCAGTCTATAAAACCACCTTCTTTTCCCATGGTGGAGGATTGTTTGTAGTTTGAGGCGTGGAAAGAACATCATGCTTGATAGAAAATGTCACCTTGGGGCATCACAGCAAATACTGGAAATGCTTAATGAAGAATCTCTTGTAGAATATTCATGAAATATTCATAAATCAAAATAGAAAATTGCTTAAATATTTTGTAAAAAATATTTAAGTAATTTTCCTTATACATTGGAGGCTGACTTGTTAGATACTATTATGAATATGAACCCCTTGATGAAATGTTCTATTGGAAGAATTTATAATTTATTATTACAGTGGGATAAGCGTCCTTTACTCAAGATTAAACAGGATTGGGAGCAAGAACTCAATTTGACTTTTATATGGGAGGACTGGATGCGGATTCTGAAGTTGGTTAACTCTTCCTCGGTCTGTGCTAGTCATTCACTGATTCAATTTAAAATTGTACATCGTTACCACTGGACAAAAGAGAGACTTTCTAAAATATTTCCCAGTGTTGACAAGTATTGTGATAGATGTAAAACTGAGATAGCTACACTGACACATATGTTCTGGTCATGTTCTATATTAAAACCGTTCTGGAAGTCAGTCTTTTCGACAATTTCTAAATCACTTAGAATCAATTTACAACCTAATAAATTGACTGTGCTTTTTGGAATAATTCCTCAAAATATTCATGGTATTTCTCTGTCTGACCAACATGTTATTGCGTTTGTTACGTTGATAGCTAGGAGGGCCATCTTGTTGAAATGGAAGGATATATCAGCTCCTACTTTGTCACAATGGTTCTCTCAGGTGATGCTGTGTCTTAGCTTGGAGAAAATTCGAAGTCGAACTTTTGAACCTTTATTTGATTTTGAGAAGAGATGGGGCTCATTTGCTCGTTACTATCATTTCAGTTAACTGATAGATTTCCTCCACGATCTAAGTGTAAATTTTGTTTTTCTTCTTGTTGGCGGTTTGATGTTTATTTTTAGAAGCTTTCTATATGACACATGGCTCCGGGGCTGTACCCTCAATGGGTTCTTTTTTCCCCCTCACTTTCCTTGCTTAGTAGGGTTTTTTTTTATTCACAAAAATTTTCAATCTTTAAGATAATTTTTTTTGAGGCATTGTAAGTGTTGTTACTTCAATGTACCTGTGTATTTTTGAATAATAATAATAATAATAATAATAATAATAATAATAATAATAAAAAGATTTGTAAAGAAAAGAAACCAAAATAGAAAACGTAGAAAACCTACAGCACAATACAGGCCCTTCGGCCCACAATGCTGTGCCGATATGTCCCTACCTTAGAAATTGCCTAGGCTTACCCATAGCCTTCTATTTTTCTGAGCTCCATGTACCTCTCCAGGAGTCTCTTAAAAGACCCTATCGTATCTGCCTCCACCACCATTGCAGGCAGCCCATTCCACACACTCACCACTCTCTGCGTAAAAAACTTACCACTGACATCTCCTCTATACCTACTTCCAAGCACCTGAAAACTGTGCCCTCTTGTGGCAACCATTTCAGCCCTGGGAAAAAGCCTCTGACTATCCACACAATCAATGCCTCTCATCATCTTATACACCTCTATCAGGTCACCTCTGTCACTCCAAGGAGAAAAGGCTGAGTTCACTCAACCTATTCTCATAAAACATGCTCCCCAATCCAGGCAACATTCTTGTAAATCTCCTCTGTACTCTTTCCATGGCTTCCACATCCTTCCTGTAGTGAGGTGATCAGAACTGAGCACAGTACTCCAAGTGGGGTCTGACCAGGGTCCTATATAGCTGCAACATTACCTCTCGGCTCCTAAATTCAATCCCACGATTAATGAAGGCCAATGAACCATACGCCTTCTTAACCACAGAGTCAACCTGCGCAGCTGCTTTGAGCGTCCTATGGACTTGGACCCCAAAATCCCTCTGATCCTCCACACTGCCAAGAGTCTTACCATTAATACTATATTCTGCCATCATATTTGACCTACCAAATTGAACTACTTCACACTTACCTGGGTTGAACTCCATCTGCCACTTCTCAGCCCGGTTTTGGATCCTATCAATCTCCTGCTGTAACCTCTGACAGCCCTCCACACTACCCACAACACCCCCAACCTTTGTGTTATCTGCAAACTTACTAACCCATCCCTCCACTTCTTCATCTAGGTCATTTATAAAAATCACGAAGCGTAAGGGTCCCAGAACAGAACCTCAAGGCACACCACTGGTGACCGACCTCCATGCAGAATATGACCCGTCTACAACAACTCTTTGCCTTCTGTTGGCAAGCCATTTCTGGATCCACAAACAATGTCCCCTTGGATCCCATGCCTCCTTACTTTCTCAATCAGCCTTGAATGGGGTACCCTATCAAATGCCTTGCTGAAATCCATATACACTGCATCTACTGTTCTTCCTTCATCAATGTGTTTAGTCGCATCCTCAAAAAATTCAATCAGGTTCGTAAGGCACAATCTGCCCTTGACGAAGCCATGCTGACTGTTCCTAATAATATTATACCTCTCCAAATGTTCATAAATCCTGCTTCTCAGGATCTTCTCCATCAACTTACCAACCACTGAAGTAAGACTCACTGGTCTATAATTTCCTGGGCTATCTCTACTCCCTTTCTTGAATAAAGGAAAAACATCTGCAACTCTCCAATCCTCTGGAACCTCATCCGTCCCCATCGATGATGCAAAGATCATCGCCAGAAGCTCAGCAATCTTGTCTCTCGCCTCCCACAATAGCCTGGGGTACATCTCATCCAGTCCCGGTGACTTATCCAGCTTGATGCTTTCCAAAAGTTCCAGCACATCCTCTTTCTTAATATATACATTTTCAAGCTTTTCAGTCTGCTGCAAGTCATCACTACAATCACCAAGATCCTTTTCCATAGTGAATACTGAAGTAAAGTATTCATTAAGTACCTCTGCTATTTCCTCCGGTTCCATACACACTCCCCCACTGTCACACTTGATAGGTCCTATTCTTTCATGTCTTATCCTCTTACTCTTCACATACTTGTAGAATTCCTTGGGGTTTTCCTTAATCCTACCCGCCAAGGCCTTCTCATGGCCCCTTCTGGCTCTCCTAATTTCCTTTATAAGCTCCTTCCTGTTAGCCTTATAATCTTCTAGATCTCTAACATTACCTAGCTCACTGAACCTTTTGTAAGCTTTTCTTTTCTTCTTGACTAGATTTATTACAGCCTTTGTACACCACGGTTCCTGTACCCTACCATAACTTCCCTGTCTCATTGGAATGTACCTATGCAGAACTCCACACAAGTATCCCCTGAAATGTAGCTTAATTCAACTGGAGCATGAATAGGGAACTGCTAATTGAAAGATAAACATATTAAGAAAGCACATTAAGCAAGTCCAAAACTCTGCAAGGAAGAAGAGGAGGAAGTTGAAGACAAGAGGGAAGGACTGCTTACTCAATGTTCTTGTACAGGTTGCTGGTGAGGCCACATCTGGGTACTGCTCATAGTTCTTGTCTCCTTACTTCAGTAAAAATCTAGAAGCATTGCAGGTAGTCCAAAAGAAATTCACCAGGCTAAATTGTGAATGAGCGAATTTCCCTCTCAAGACCAGTTCTATATTCTTTGGAATTCATATCTTACCGAAGTACTTTCAGCACGTCAAGTCTGGTCTGCCATTCAATCATGGCTAACTTATTTTCCTTCTCAACCCAGTTCTCCTGCTTTATCCCCATAATCTTTGACACCATTACTAATCAAGAACTTGTTACCCTCTGCTTTGAATATATCCATTAACCTGACTTCCATAGCTTTCTGTAGCAATGAATTCCACAGATTCACCACACCCTGATTAAAGAAATTCCCCCTCATCTCTGTTCTAATGGTACATCCTTCATTTCTGAGGCTATGCCCCCGGTCCTAGACTCCCCCATTATTAGAAACATTCTCTCCATGTCCACTTGATCAAGGCCTTTCAATATTTGTTAGGTTTCAAAAAGATCCTTCTTCATTCTCCTAAAGTCCAGTGAGTACAAGCCAAGAACCATCAAATCTAGAAGCATTGAAAGTGGTCCAAAACAGATTCACAAGTTTAAATTGTTAGCTGAGTGGATTGCTCTCTCAAGAGAAGCTAAACAGGCTGCCTCTATATTCTTTGGCGTTTAGAGGAATGAGTGGTATCTTACTGAAGCATACCCGCTTGGTGACGCAATAATATCAGTGCCGGACTCTGGAGTGAAGGTTCCCGAGTTCGAATCCAAGTCAGGTTGAGCGTTGAGCTAGCAACTCATCCTTGTAAAAAAACAAGAATAGCTTGCTATGGAAACACCGTCATGATAGTGCCCCGATAACTTCACTGCCGAATTAAGGGCATTCTTCTTCTTCTGAAGCTTACAGGATCCTGAGCAAACATGACAGGGTAGATGTTTCACTATTGCCAAAATAAGAGGATGTCATTTCAAGATAATGGGGCAGCTATTTAAAACCAAGATGTCTAGAAATTTCCTCTCACAGTGTGTAGAGAATGTCCAACAATTTCTAGTCAGACAGTTGTGGAGGCTGTCATTGAAAGATTGGAGTGACTGGGCTTGTATACACTGGAATTTAGAAGGATGAGAGGGGATCTGATTGAAACATATAAGATTATTAAGGGATTGGACACGCTGGAGGCAGGAAGCATGTTCCCACTGATGGGTGAGTCAAGAACTAGAGGCCACAGTTTAAGAATAAGAGGTAGGCCATTTAGAACAGAGATGCGGAAAAACTTTTTCACCCAGAGAGTGGTGGATATGTGGAATGCTCTGCCCCAGAAGGCAGTGGAGGCCAAGTCTCTGGATGCATTCAAGAGAGAGTTAGATAGAGCTCTTATAGATAGCGGGGTCAAGGGATATGGGGAGAGGGCAGGAACAGGGTACTGATTATGTATGATCAGCCATGATCACAGTGAAGGGCCGAATGGCCTACTCCTGCACCTACTGTCTATTGTCTATTGGAAAAAAAAAATGAAAGGAATACATTTTTGAAAGATTGTGAATTGAGGTCTCTGGGAATCTGGCACAATTGAAAAAGGCTGGGTTTTTGAGCCATGATCATATTGAAAGCTTGCAGATAAAAGTGGACTACTGCTGCTGCAAGAGTCTTATGTTCTTGCGTGCAGGAAATTTACACTGCTGTAATTTTTTTCCAACTAACCTTATCGAAAGGAACACACTCTTTTCACATGTCATTATTTCATTCATTCTCTTCTTTCCCCCCCAACCTCTTCTCCAGCTTGCCAAGTAGGTTTCTGATACAAAGGTACCAGATCACAACATCACATGTTCACTTATTCCACACTAATGCTATGTTTGCCCGATGCCAAAGAAACAAGGCAGGAAAACCTAGTCAAAGATAAAGAAGATAAAAATACAGATTTCACAAGGTGGCAATTATTTGTAGGCAGATGGTGGGTGGAATCTTTCTTCATCTCTTGCCACATTTTGAAGATTTGTCAGTTAAATATGAAAGAATTAATTGATTCTTGACAACAATGAAGAACATTTTATTGATCAAATAATAAGAGGAGGTGACAAAAAAATATTTACTTGCACCGAAAATGTCTCAAAGTACTGCCTGGAGAATTTAAGTACAGGACTTATTGTTTATTAATGTGTGATGGCAAGAACCTACATACAGTAATAAAATAATTACCCAATTAATTTTATTTTTGGCATTGTTGTTTGATACAGAAACAATGACCAGGATAATATAGCACTTGCTCTTTAACAACTTTCTAGAATCAACAGATGTTTAATATTTCACCAGCAATATAGCACATTCCATAAACGAACACTTAAGTACCCACTTACCTCTCATGCAGGGATTCAAGTCATGAATATCTGATTATATAAATAACACCTGCATTCATGTACACTGAGTGTTTTTGCTGGTCAATATTTAATAGTTCTAAAACAAAGTCAGAAGATAAACACATACCTAAAAGGTAAATAGAACAACAAATGAAGCTACTGTTTAAAGAGGGACTTGCCCCAAATAATCCTAAAACCAAAGATTATCAAGTTACAAAGTTTCGTCTTCCATCCTTCATCATAATACGTCCACCACTTCCAATCTTACCATCTTCTCTGGCTTTCAGGACCCGAAGATCTTTATTTCTCAACTGTGTTTTTCAACTATTTTCCTCTTTCTCTGCTTGCAAGCGGGTCTGTACAAAATATGCAACTCCAGTACATTGAGGAGCCAAAAAGTCACCTTTGTTAACATCTACATTTTATTGATTTATCGCAAGTACTCCTGTGATCTACACTTTGCAAAGCTGAAGAACAACCACTCTGTCAGATTACAGTTGAGGCTATAAACCACGAGCCAATTTATTAACAATGAATGGAAACAACAGCAGTGATACATATGGGACATTACTTATTCTCCTCAGATACAGCACATGAAAAGCTACAAATCTATTTGGTAACACCGCATATGACATACTTAGAAATTCATCCCCAGTTAGTCATGCTAAACATGCCTTACAGTTGCATCAGCTCATTGTTCTTTGCCTCTGAAGTTCACCCCTTCGATTTTTCAACAAAGTGAATTTTGGAGACAGGAGAGGGCATGCTCACGGGGCAATGAAAACTGATTGATGTACATTGTGATACCTTGATAATAGCTTCATATCAGTTTCAGCATCTAAACAAGCAGCAGGCAGATTGTGGGTATGAGCTTCCCAAAGATGTATTCTATGTAATATTAATGGTGAAGAATAATTATTGTTTTATGTATTTCAGAATTTTTAATATGACTAAATTATCTCTGGGCTTCAACAATGGTTGTAGAGAGTTCCAGCTTTGTGAGCAGATTCTAGTTGCTTGAACAAGGGGGTTGTGGTCTTACTCAGAAAGAAAATGTTGTAATAACTACCAAGGCTGCCAATGAGTATTGTCCAGGGAATGAATATCACACTGGCCACTAATATCCAGCAAACCCTGTTGACACAGGCAACACTAACATGTAATGCTATTCATCAGTCACCAGTTAACTGAGGCACGGTTTGCACAGTACCAGATCTCATCATAGCCTTGGTCCTAACATGCACTAAAGAGTGGAATTCTAGAGATAAGGTGAGACAGCATTTAATTGAGTTTGGCATTAAGGAGCTCTGCTGAAACAGATCTAGGGACTCAGATGGAAAGCATTCCAAATTTTCTGTGTTGGGATGGCATGGCTCATAGTGAGAACCTGCAGGTGGTGATCTTTCCATGCACTTGAAGCACTTGTCCTTCTTGGTAGCAGAGGTGGCAGAATTAGCAGCATCCATTGGCACGTCCTTGGAAATGGTACACATTTCAGCCACTGTGCAATGGGGATAGAAAGAAGGAAGGTGGTGGAGAGAGAACCAATGCAGTTAGATACTTTGTCATGAAGCTTGTTGAGATGGGAGTTGCACTTATCTAGTCATGTTTAAATATTCTGTCATGCTAATTTATGCTTTATAGATGGTGGAAATGCTAAGGGATTTTAGGAGGTGAGTTACTGTGATGTATATTCACTGTCCATTGCCCGGGGGTTTTTTGTCAAGCTCAGCTTTCTAACACAGCAGCTGACTCTTCTAGAAGTCACAGAGCTGGTTTTGAGTAAATTAACCAATGTTCTTTACATGAACCAATATTCTTTACTCAGACTCTTGTGTTAAACATGTGAACAATAGGGTCCTCGCTGGCCTATTATTTAATCAAGAGAAAATAATGGGGTCTGCTTTGGAATAATCAAACAATGTGTCCACCTGGCCTGATGAATGTAAGTGAAAAATATCACATGCGTGTGAAGTCACCAACAGGTAAAAAAGCAGTGTAAATGTTAAAGAGCAGTCAGGCTTGTTAGGAATGGTCAAAAAATGACAGAAAGACCCTGTGACTAGAATCCATTCCACTGCCTTTGATTTCTGTGACAGAGTTCATCTACACTTATTGGTATATTTTTTTAGTTTATAGAAATTGTCCTGTGTTTTGGAAATCCTTTGTGTTTTAGAAATTGTTTGTAATTTGGAAATCTTTTATAAGATAGAAATCCTCTGTGAGTTTTTAATGTGTTTTAAGAATTTTATCTAAAATTAAATATGTATCACTAAAAATAAATGAACTATGATAAACTAATTCATTAGCTGGAAGTACCCTCTTTGGTACGGAGGTGGTACCCACCACTCAAATAGTGGGTATTGGCAACTAAACTTGTTGTGAAGAATAAACAAGGAAGTAAGCTAGTTCTTGAAGAGTAGGTCCCGACAGTATAATCTCTGTTCAGTGAGAGGACCCATAGCTATCTATATTAAATATGGATTAAGTTCTTTGTTTGAGTTCAGAACTTCATGGGCAACAAGCCCAATACCATCACATCACTTACGGAAAGATACTCATCCCCCAGCCTGCCCTTGTGGCCACAATATTTATGTAGCTAGCCAATTATATTGAGGGAATCAGCAAGGATAATGCCAATAAATATCAAGAGTAAATAGTTAGACACTGTCTGTAGGAGTTGGTCATTATCTGACAGATTTTGCAACATAAACATTAATTGGCACTTATCAGTCTATTCATGAACATTGCCTGGGACTTGCCATGTGCAGGCATGGATTGGCTCACTGACTGCAGTGTTGCAAATGGAATTGAGTATTGCACATTTAGCACAAAGCAATCACACTTCTGATCTTATAATGATTACAGATAGCTGAACCATGGTCAGTACCCTGAGGAACTCCTGTAATCCCCTTCTGGGGTTGAGATGATTGATCTTTAACCATTTCCTTTACATGATGTCTGACTCTATCCATCAGAGTATTTTCCCCTTGCTGCACCTTGACTTCAGCTTTACCTTGATGTCACACTCAACCCAATGCTTCCTTAATGCTGAGAGCAGTCACCTTTCCTCACCTCTGGAATTCACTTGTTGTTCACCTGCTCAATACCCATGAAAAAAAAGAGCTTTATTGTGGCAAGAGATGATCAAGTGAACAAAGGAAATACATTAAGGCTATCCTCAAAGTTTCTTAGAAAATAGTAACATCCTCATCGACTCATGGAACTTTGTGACCAAGGAGTTCTCAGAACGAGGAAGGAATACTCAGAATGGTCTTAAACCACTTCATCAGATACACGCAGACTCTCTGTGGAAATGACGGAAGGAGGGCACCAGCTCCCGTACAGCCCATCACTTCTTCACTACTACATCTCTTGTTCATACTGATGCACAATTGGCAGATCCCACATAGGCTTCATTAGCCATGTTGAAAATCGCAGAACTGGAGTGGAACGAGTTATCCTCCATTACAAGAGACTGCCCAAGAAGAAAAACACAGGTCCATGTTCATTTTACAGTGCTATTCAGGTTAGCTACCCAGACCTTGACTGTATAGTTTTATAAAAACTAGGAGTAAAATTAATGAAAGATATTTCAAAAATTAATAAATCATAGGACAAAATAATAACAAGTAAAGCATCTGTAGCTACACAATTTCCCCTGTAGGATCAGCTGTTTTCATCTAATGAACGTTGGTGATTAATCCATTTATTCTATTATTAGACATGTGATAACAGAGTATTAAGAAAATTATATTATTATTAGGCAGAGTCAACATGGTTTAATTAAAGTGAAATCATATTTGACACATCTATTAGTACTTTTTGAACGTGTAACTAACAGAGCTCAGTTTACTAGCCTTTGGAAAAGATTTAGTAAGATGCCACACAAGATGTTACACAAGACTGGGGCTCATGTGATTGAAGGCAAAAATATCAGTGAATTTAGGACTGAGCAGAGGTTAGAAATAAAATATACATGAACAAACAGGTCTTTTTTTTTGAGATGGCAGTGTGTAAGTTGTGGGGTTTCTCGAGCAATTAGCTCCTGTATATTTATAATCTGTATCAATGGGGGCGTAAGTTCAATATATGCCATCAAAGCAAAGACAAGTAGGAAGGTTTTCTCCGAGGAGGTAGCAATGACATTGCAAATTATATAGGTAGGTTAAATGATTGAGTAAAAGTATGGTAGATGGAGTACTATTTCAGTAAATATGAAATTTTCTACTTTGATAGAAAGGATAGAAAAACAAAATAATTATTAAAAGATAAAGGACAAGTAAGTGTTTTTACACTGAACGATTAGGTTGTTCTTCATCAATCACAAAAGGTTAACATAGACATGTAGAAACTAATAAAGCAAATATTTGTCATGTTAACTTCTATTACAAAATGTACGCTTTATGGCTCTCGTCTTTGTTTGTAAGACCACACCCACAATATAGCATAGTTTGAGTCACCTTAACCAAAGAATATAATTAACAAGGGGAAAGGCTAGTATTGAGTAACTACGTACGTCAATTCTTAGGGTGAATAGGGTAACCTTTATGAAGTGATAGAGAAGAATGGACTTATGAGGATATTTTAAATGCAATGGCTTCAACAAGTCACACTCACAAAGCTCGATAAGATAGATATTGAGAAGCAATTTCCCTTCACGTAGAAGGTCTCCAGGGAAGGCACTGATTATCAACTGAGTAAACATTTCTTTACCCAGAAGACTGTGAAGCTTTGCAATTCTCATTGCAGCAGCCTGTCCATCGTTAATTTATTCAAGACGGTGTTTGATAGATTCTTGGATGGCAGAATCATGGGATTCTGAAGAAGATAGAATAGTACAGCAAAGTTCAGCCTTTAGGCTCACGGTGTTTCAGTCTTTTAACCTACCCTAGGTTCAGTCTAAACTTCTCCTCCCATATAATCTTCCATTTTTCTTTCATCCACACGCCTATCAAAGAGTCTCTTAAATGCCTCTTTAATGTATCTGCCTCTACCACCACTCTTTGCAGCACATTCCACCCATCCACCACTCTCTGTACAGGGAAAAAAACCTACCTCTGACAACTTCTCTGTACTTTCCTCCAAACACCTTAAAATTATGTATGCCCTCTTGTAGAAGATGAACCCTAATCTTATGATAATGAGCCACTTAATGGATTAATTGCTTTGACAATACCTTGCATCATACAGTTGGAAAGTGGAGACTCAATTGTGGGAAATTTAGAAATGTGTAGAAAAAGTCAGGTAATCTTGCAGGACCACCATATGGATAATAATAAGCAGAGTGGGATGGAAAAGGACAGGTTCTATGTGACAATACTAGCAAACAGGATAAAAGTAATGAAAAATACTAACATCAAAATTAAGAGTTTGCAGCATAATGCATGAAGCATTTGTGATAAAGAGAGATGAATTACTGGCACAAAGTGAAAAATGAGTATGGTCCAACTACCATCGCAAATTTGTTAATGTGAAGGCACCAAGGTTGGAAACTGAATACTTGTCTGATGAATTGGAAAGACATAAAAAAGGTGAGTAGAACCCTTAGTTCAATAGTGAGAAAGTATCTTGGCTCAGAAAAACAAGAAATAAATTCAATTTGGATGGAGGCAAAAAATAAAAAGAGTCAAAAAACATTGGCTTATATGGTTATGAGAGGCGTAGATAGAGTAGACAGACAGTATCTTTTTCCCAGGGTTGAAACGTCTAATAGCAGAGGGCTTATATTTAAGGTGAGAGGGGGTCATTTCAAAGGAGATGTGAGGAACAAGTTTATTACACAGAGTGGTGGCTACCTGGAGTATGGTGCCTGGGGTGGTTGAGGCAGATATATCAGGGACACTTAAGGGATATTTAAATAGGTACATTAATGTTAGGGAAATGGAAAGTTATGGGTATTGTGTAGGCATAAGGGATTAGTTTAGTTGGCCATTTTATTTCTACTTTAATTGGTTTGGCACAACATTGTGGGTCGAAGGGCCTCTTCCTGAACTGTATTGTTTAATAGAAACATAGAATGTTTGGTCTATGTTTTACAGTAAAGAGGAAGGATTATCAGTAAAATCAAAGTAAGGGCTCCTTTCAAAAAGAGTAATCATAACATCACAGAATTTCACATTCAGTTGATGAATATGAAACATTTCTGAAATTAGAATCTTAAACCGGACATGAGAAGTGGCTTATATAGATTAAGAATTAAGATTAAATGATGTAGGGTGGGATAAACAATGGCGACACTAAATAAATATTCTACAACTTTTAACAGATCCAAGTTCTCATCCAACAGAATATTCCAGAAGAAGGTGCTGAAGGCAATGTGCGAAGACGGTGTGCGATTCAGCAAACAGTGGAAGTGAGTGGTTTGGTCGTTTTCCTTGTGATTGCTAGCCCCTGTTTGACTTTGGTAATGTAGAATACTGTGAGATTGATTCATGGGTTCACTGGCAAGACCAACGGAAGGGGAGCTGCATTGCCTCGGTTGTTGTACAGGTAAGGCCTTTATACCTTGGGGTCACCTGTTGCGGGCACTGGTGAAGAGACATCGCAGCTAGCTGTGTGCCACAGGATTCTATACTGGGTTAGGGGCTGGCCCCTCCCATTGGCACTGCCCTCCAGTGTTCATTCCTGGAAAGACAAGGTGGATTGCATTAGTGTGCACCTGCACTTGAGTGAGACAAAGGATTGCTGCAGCTTGTTTTTACAGAAACATGGCTCCAAGACAACATCCATGCACAAACAATCTATAGGCCATGACACTCAATGACTTAGGCTATATTATTATTATTATATTCTTATACTTTGTAACTGTATGCTTTCCTGCTATCATAATTAAATGTGCTAAATGTGCTGTGCGTGACTGCTGGTACTACGATTTGCACCTTGGCCCCAGAAGAATGTGGTTTCATTTGGCTGCATTTCTGTGTACGGTTGAATGACAATTAAATTTGAACTTTAGCATTATAGCAGCCATGAAATCCATCCCTATCCAGACACTAGTTGGGCTCTCCACCAGTCCAGGTGTTCATAAACTGGAGAAGAACTGTACATTGCAAAATAAAAACTTCATGGGAAAAATGATTCTTCCAGTTCTGACCAAGGAAGCTAAACGTGATATTAGATTGCTAGAAAAGGCTTACAAAGTTGCTAATAATAATAGAATGCCCGAGGCTTGAAGAATAAAGTATAGAAACCAGCAACAGGGGTAATTTAAAAAATAGTGATAAAGATGAATAAAATAAAACATAAATTCAAACTAGCAAGAAATGTATAATCAGATTATAAAACTTCTTTCAAGTGTTTTAAGGGGAACAGAGTTAGAAAATGAAATATTTTTGGTTTTGAAGCTGAGGCAGGGCATTGGTAATGGGGAATAAAAAAATGACAGACAGTAAACAAATAGTGTATGTTCATTCTTACAGTAGAAAATATCAAACACATCCATAACAAATGTAGCCAAGGGGCAAAAGAGATGGAAAATTTTTAATAATTAAAATCGTGAGGAAAATACTAGTCAAAGTTATAAGACTAATGACTGAATTTGAAGGCTTGGCATAGTAGAGTTCTCAAAGTCATGGTTACAGATAAAATTGTTGCATTTTCTGTTATCTTCCAGAAGTAAAAGCGGGATCTCCCAGTGGCCACCCATTTTAAATCCACTTCCCATTCCCATTCCGATATGTCAGTCATGGCCTCCTCTACTGTCATGTTGAGACCACACTCAGATTGGAAGAGCAACACCTTTTATTCTGGCTAGGTAGCCTCCAACCTGATGGCATGAACATTGATTTCTCAAACTTACGGTAATGCCCTCTCCCCTCACCTTCACCATTCCCCATTCCCATCTCTCACCTTATCTCCTTACCTACCCATCACCTTCCTCTGGTGCACCTCCCCCTTTTCTTTCTTCCACGGCCTTCTTCCTCCCCTATCAGATTCCCCTTCTCCAGCCCTTTATCTCTTTCACCAATCAAGTGTCAACTGTACTCTTTCCCATAGATGCCCCTGGGCCTGCTGAGTTCCTCCAGCATTTTGTGTGTGTTGCTTATATAGAAGATTGCTCAAATATTACTGAAATATTAAATACACAACAGAAGACTCTAATAGTATGCCTGAAATTTGATAGTGTCAGGGGCCAGAAGTGAGTGCGTTTTGGTGCTTGGGAAGCTGAAAGATCTGAAAGCAAATAAGTCACCGGTACTAGCTGGACTTCACCCCGTTATTGTGAAGGTAACTGAAGAAACTGAGGAGGCATTAGTAATGATCTTTAAAGAACCACTAGGTTCAGAATGACACCAGTAGACTGGAAAATTGCAAATGTCACTCCACTCTTTAAGAAGGAAGGGAGGAAGAAGAAAGGAAATTATAAGCCAGTTAGCCTGACTTCAGTGGTTGGGAAGATGTTGGAGTCTATTACTGTATTAAGGATGAGGTTTCCAGCTATTTGGAAGCACTTGATAAAATAGACCGAAGTCAATGTGATTTCCTTAGGGGGAGCCCTTGCCTGACAAATCTGTTGGAATTCTTTGAAGAAATAACAGGTAGAATAGACAAAAGAGGATGAACGGATATTGTTTGCTTGGATTTTTAGAAAACCTTTGACAAGGTGCAGAACCCATGGTATTACAGCATGGATAGAAGATTGACTGACTGGTAGTTGGCAAAGAGTGGGAATAATGGGGGCCTGTTCTGATTTGCTGCTGTTGAATATTGGTTTTCCGCAGGGTTGTTATTGAGACCGTTTCTTTTCACATAACATGTTACTGATTTGGGTGACAGAATTGATGGCCTTGTGGCCAAGTTCACAAAGGTCGGTAGGGAGGCAGGTAGCGTTGAGGAAGCAGTATGTCTGCAGAAGGCTCATACACATTGGGAGAATGGGGAAAGAAATGACAGATGGAATATATTGTAGGGAAGTTTATTGACATGCACTTTGGTAGAAGGAATAAAGGCATAGATTATTTTCTAAACGGGAAGAAAATCCAAAATTCAGAGGTGCAAAGGGACGTTACAGTCCTCGTGCAGAATTTTCTAAAGGTTAACTTTGCAGGTTGAGTCAGTAAGGAAAGCAAATGCAATGTTAGCATTAATTTCAAGAGGACTAGAATGTAAGAGCAAGGATGTGATGCAAGTCATTGATCAGACTGCACTTGGAGTAATGTGAGCAGTTTTGGGCCCCTTACCTAAGAAAAGATGTGCTAGTATTGGAGAGGGTCCTGAGGAGGTTATGAGAATGATTCCAGGAATGAAAGGATTAATGTATGAGGAGTGTTTGAACAGGCTCTGAACCTGTACTTGCTGGATTTTAGATGTATGAGGGGGAATTTCATTGAATCCTATCGAATATTGAAAGCCCTAGATAGAGCGGATGTAGAGATTACGTTTCCTGTAGTGGGTGAGTCTTGGATCAGAGGGCACAGCCTCAGAATAGAAGGATGTCCATTTAGAACGGAGATGAAGAAATGTCTTTAGCCAGAGGATGGTGAAACTTTGCAATTAATTGTCACAGACGGTTGTGGAGGCCAAGACGTTGAGTATATTTAAAGTGGTGGTTGATAGGTTCTTGATTAGTCAGGACATCAAAGGTTATGGGGAGAAGGCAGGAGAATGGGGTAATATCAGCCATGATGGAATGGCGGAGCAGACGCGATGGACCAAGTGACCCAATTCTGCTGCTGTGTCTTGTGGACTTATGATCTTATGGAAACATCATTCAGATGAATGCATCTCTGACTGATCTGAGGATGGATGCTGTACAACAAGAGAATAGTCTAATGCCAGATAAGTGACCAACCATTCAAACTGAGATGAGGAGAAATTTACCTTTCTCAGAGGATGGTGTATCTTTGGAGGATCACAATTCTTATGCATTCTCTACACCGGAGGTCCATGAATGCTGAATATGTTGAAGAAAATCAAGGTTTGTGGAAATTTACAGGAAAATAGAGAGGAGGCCATAGGTTATATTAGTCACTACCTTAATCAGCAGTGAAACAGACTCAGGAGACATGTGACCTTTTCCTGTTCCTATTTCTTAACCTCTTAATCCTAGATTCACATTTTAAAAACTTCCAGCCAGAATGTAGTTTTGTCATGAATCTGCAATATTTTAATTTCTATTACATACCTTTGCAAATGCCTTTGTTAAACTGATTTCAGATTGCAAAGTACAACAGTCTTCCACTTCTTGATAGAGGTAATGATAATATTGTAATTGTTGTTCCCTTGTGTTAGCTATTAGCATGTAATTAATTAGGATTACAATTTAACTCCCCTTAAACCCATTGATTACATGGGCCTGAAATCAGTTGGTGTTTCTTTTTTTAACTGTGAGAATATTACAGAAAAAGAACTTAGTACACCATAGATTATTGCAAAGAGTGCGCTGGCTTCTATAAGATCTGGATTAATGTCTATTCCCTGAAGCCAGAAGGTCCTGTTTTTATCTCTTATATCCCCAATATGTCTGTTTACTTCCACACCATGCAGTAATGAGATTATACATGTTGGATATATACCAGGAAAACATTACTAGCTGGTTTGGGATCTGACAACTTGTGTATTCAGAACCTATGATCTTCATCTAAGAATTCTTAAATCTGGTAATAAAATCAAATATCTTCCCGCAAGGGTTTGGAAGATAATACATATTCCCCTCCAACACTGTCAGACCCCAATGCTAAAAATGTACAAGTTATATCATACTTGAATGTTCCAACATGTTGTCGAATCTTTGGTATCATAGCGGAGTCCATCCCTATCAGGTAAAAGGTTTAACCAGCTTCAATATTTGTGACTGGCAGCCAGGTTGGGGGTTTAGGCACAGGGATGTGGGGGGGGGGGGGAAGGTGAGAGGTCAGGAGCAGTGAATATAGAATTGGGGGAAGGAGCCAAGGGGGTCAGTGTTCAGGACAGAGTGCTCCAAGTTCAGATAACAGCTGTCCCCAAGAATGGAGGACTGAGATCTGCAGGTCCTGAGAATGGGGGTCAGTGATATCTGAGGTCAGAGAGTTCTGGGCTCAAAGTTCTGGCCCAAAGTCAGCAAGTCCTGGGATTGAAGGTCTGTTGGCAGGTCCTGAGGTTGGCCTGTGATCAACAGGTCCTAGTGTTGAAACCCAAAGATTGGTGAGTCCAGAAGTCAAGGCCTAGAGGTCAAATTCCCATGAATGGTGAGTCCTGGGGTCAAAACCAGAGGTTGAAGCTGAAGATCAAAGTCTAGAGATCATAGCCCAGAGTTTGAAGTCCAAAGGTTGACGTCTGAAGGTCGAGGGCTCAATATCTACAAATCTGTGAGTCCAGGCTAAGGGACTGGAAATTTGAGGCCCAATGTCTGTAACTGTGGAAGTCCAGCACTGAGGACTAGAGGTCGAAGTCCTGGAGGCAGCCTGACCTGGTGTTAGAGATGTCTGTGTGTTTGAGTGGCTGGGTGGATGAGTAAGGTGGGGAAGGGGCTTGTTTTGCTGTTACTGTTGTTGCTTTTGTTGTTCTGATGAACATCATGGGTATGTTATGTCAGCACCAGAATGTGTGGCAGGCTGCCCATAGCACATCCTTAAGATGTGTTAGGTTGTTAACGCAAATGATGCATTTCGCTGTATGTTTTGATGTACATGTGAATAAATACATAAATATGAATCTGAACCTGATTACTCTATGCACTTATAAGTATAAATGCACAGTTGGATTTCATGGTGCTTATCAGTATTCATTAAAGAGAACAGCTGTTCTAAGTTACATAGAAGAATTAGCCAAAACTAAACTAATAAAAATCGAAGCAAATGTTAATTTATGCAGCTCAGGAAATGGTCAAGAATTTTTTTTTTAATACTGCTTTTAGGTAAGCCATGGCCCTTGTAAAGTAATCTTAAAAGACTGGGCTGGATTATGCTGAATTTAACTTGCTGCGTAGGATTTTCACCTATGATCCCTTTATAGTTGTCTTGCCTTTGTCAGGATCTGGACGTCCATCTCACTGGACCTCAGGTCCAGCGCTGAGGTTGGAATGGTTACCATGCCTCTGAAGGTGCGGTGCAGAGACCCGTCCTGGAAATGCCCCTGACAGTCTTTGTGTCAGAAAGCAAAGATTGGGACAGAGCCATTTGTCACTGATTTTAGCTTTTGTAAAATGTCTTTGAAATTCAGGAATATTTAAAAGCTATTTACATTGAAGGAAATGAAGAAAATAAATAGTTTTCAAATTGGAAAATGAAGTTAATTGGCAAGTAACATAATGAAAAAAACATGAAATTGAAAAAAGATTAGCATTTGTTAGAAATAGTTCATGATGAAAAACTATGATTCCTCTTTGCCTTCAAATCTACAGGCATACGATCCAAATTGAACTCTGATGTCAAGATCTGAGTGGCTGTTTTTCTGAGCCCTTCAGGAAGCCTTGGACCCTCACTGTGTACACATATATGTAGGACTTAATTCACTTTGAAGGGCTGACGGTTCTGCTTGGAACCTATGGCCACAGCTACCAGATTTAAAGCCCCAGCTGGAAAGGAGGTAACAGTTTGACACAATTTAATGATACATTTGAAAGGCTGCCCAGCTGGACTTCACTGGAAGACACACCTCATTTCTGCTCTAGAATCATTGCGGATGCAGTCCCCAGTACCTTGGAGATTTCATTTAGGATGAGCTCAAAAATCCTACCTTATTACCATGGGCTTGGCTATTACAAAGAAGCACAGTAGTTCTACAGAATTTGTCCTATTTAATCAGGTGGACTATCTCAGTCAGAAATGAAATCAGCCATGGGGATTGCAAGTCTGGCAGCTGCCCCTGAGGCAATAACTGAACCTGCGCAGGGTGATGATGGATGGCGCTGAAACTACTTGGAAGATTTCTTCACGTTAATGAACATTCTGCCCTCTTTGAGCTTCAAAACGATCAGCCTATTCTACTGGTAGACATAATTAGAGAAAAGACAAACCACTCCCCAAGGAACTGTGCAGCTACAAATAATTAGTCAGAATTTGTTTTCCGGGCTCAAGCACAAAACTGCAAGAATTTCCTCCAATGAGTTGTTGCTGTAAATTATTTGTGTACTTCAAGCAGCTTGTAGAAAAGAGATTTAATAATGCAGATTCCTAATTATTGTACCTGTGGCCTGCATTTTAACCACCATTGTGTTTAAAACTATTAGTTTCCTAAACTATTCAAGCCCGGTCAGGTGATGGCAGAAATGATCACACCTAAGAGGATGCTGGCTGTGATGAATTTATTGCTAGGGCAGTGCTATGGCCAACAAAAGGAAACTTGGCCCACAGATGGTAAAAATAAATTATGGAACCTTAATGTATTGACCTCTTCTGCTCTTTGTTTCCTTCCTTGTTTAACTGGCCTAATAGAAATACTCACTGGAGCAGCCTACAATTCTGGGAAGGGAAACAAAGTTAACTTTCAGTTTGATAAATTTACAGAGAAGAATCTGCCGCTGCTGGAATTAAATTGTATTATGCCCCAATTTCTACACCAAATTTAACACTGAATGTAAATAAGATTGAATTCATACTCCATTTTCTAAATCGGGAATGTGTTTCTACATAAGGTGTTTCTCTACACATGAGATATGGGTAAAAAGATGGTAAGAAGTCACCATCCGAGATTATATGTGCAAGTGGGCCAGTCCACAGGGGAAATGGTGCCAGACAGATGAACTATTTTTATTTCCATGTTACAGTTAAAGAAATAAGGTTATGTTGATCTCTATCATCTCCCAAAAATAGAGTATTATGATTATTAATGGATAAGGCTTGATTTTATTTTAGTTGTAACTAAATCTAAGCAGAACTCCACCCCTTCCTTCACCCCCTCACTCTCAGCCCCTACCGTGACCCACCACTGCCCCTCTGCCTAATTAGATGAATATTTTTGTTTGTTTCTACACAGATAAAACTCTGTGCTGATGATAAATAGTAACCATGGAGAACTTACATTTTGTTTTCAACATTTGCATGTGGATCACTCTCCAGTCTCATTTGTCTAATGGATGCACCACTTAGTGATGTGACAGTGCTGGAAAAAAAACACCCAGTAGAGCAGAAGTGGGGGTGAACAATAAACGTGCATGATTACGAGAAAGAAAATAATGCTGATTATTTACCTGTGGGATCTAATTCCAGCGTCTGTATCCCCTTTTAGAATTTCTGTGAATGGTCTCCAGTTTTCAAGCAAGCTGTCAGTAGTCCCAGCAAAAGAAAATGTTGTAAACGACAGAATAACTTAAACACCAAAGCCATTTTCTGACAGATTGCAAATTAGGTTTGTTTCATCTCCCATGAATGTTTGAATAAAGCACTAGTGTGAATGATACTACTATATCCTTAAAAGAAGGTCGGGCCGACTTCCATCATTATGTTTAGCAAGTGGCTTTGTCCCACATGCCTGTTCTTCCAAATTCAGGTTAAGTACAGTACTGTGCAAAAACTTAGGTACGTATATCTAGCTAGGGTGCCTAAGACTTTTGCATAATACTGCAATATTTTTATGTATTGCACTGTACTGCTGTTGCAAACAAAAACAAATTTCATGATATATGTGAGTGATGATAAATTCGATTCTGATTTGTGTCTGTATTGCGGACTGAGATGAGGAAGAGGGCAGGGAGAGGGGAATTAAGGTTGGTAAAAGGGGAAGGGAGGGAGTGGGAAGCACCAGAGAGCCATTCTGTAATGATTAATAAACCATTTCTTTGGAATCAAATGACCTTGCCTGCTGTCTCAGAGATGGGTGTGTCTGCACTTGTAACACCCTCCATCCCTGGCACTCTGCCACCTGCCCACACCCCTCCCACAGCACTCCACCCTAAGCAATCCCAACATCCTTTGCTCCCGCTTAACTTACAAACTCGCTCTCTATTCTATGTTGACAAATACAGTACTATGCAAAAGTCTTAGCGATATATAATGTATCTATGACCTTTGCACAGTATTGAAGATTTTAAATCACAATTGTTACAGTTCTTAGCTTGCAGAGTCAACGCAGAAATTCAATTCAGTTTAGTTACGCTCACAGAGAATGAAGGGGATCAAAAGATGTTGAGTTCTATTGACTGCAATTTATTAATAATTAAGACGGACCAATTTTGCCAAGCACTAATAAAAACAGAACAAAAACAACTTAAGGGAAAGTAAAACGTGTTCAAGCAATTTTAATGAGATATTGTAATCATTTTACATAAATATTAAGAAGTTGAAGTAATGCACATAAATTATTAGTTTGCCTCTATTTTAGATGAATAACAGTTTGCTGCCCCTAAAGTCCTTTCCCGAAGCCGTTAAGAAATGAGAGTCTATAGGGTAAGCCCTGACAGGGATAATAGTAGGATGCCTAATATTCTGGAGTAGAGTTGCCAGTGGGAGAAAAAACACAAAGTTACTCCTGTAATTGGACTCATCCTGTCAGTGCAAGTGAACATAAACATCTGCTGTCAATGGCAGTAACAAGGGGCAGAAAGTTAAACAGAGTTTAAGCCAGCAGAGATCTGTGTCGTTCAGGTGAAGTGAATGAAAAAAAATAACTGCAATATTTCAATAACATATTGTTACAGAAGTTTTCATTTTTAAATGTGACATTTATGATGCCATAAAATTGTATTCAAAGAAATGGTAAATGCCATTTATGTCTCAATGAAGGCAGATTAGTTTTAACTTGCTAAGTGAAATCTCATCTCCTTTCCCCTTACCAGGTGGAAAATTTTACGTTTGTTTTTACAATTAAGTTTCAAAATAATCACAAAAATTCTCTGTGCATTTCTTTAATCTGAAGCCTGAAATAGTAGAATAAGTGATCTGAATACTTTGTATCATAGGAATAGGAATCATAAATTTATGACATACAAATAAACTTTGATTGGTAATTCAGTATGAATCAGAAATGCTAGAATGGAGGTGGGTGGAATGTGAAACTCACTTACACAAAGTGTAGGAGAGCCAAACAGTATGAATTTAAGGGTAAGGGGAATAAAGAGAGCTTTAGTGAAAGAGTGTTCTGACCTGATGAAATAAGGTAGGGCGTGTCAGAGCTTGTGTGAAGCTGCTGGAGATCAAGTAGGCCAAATGGCTATTTTTGTTGTATATTACTGACATATCACTTGAGAACCAGAGGAGCCAATACGCTTGATTACAGTAACATCACCATCAAAAATACTTAACGTGCCATCCCACACATGCACTTCTCGCAAATCCAGTCACCTGGCTGTACCTTTACTCCTGGCAGATAGGCAGCACTAGTGGTGAGGGCTCTGAATGTATGGAGGAGCATTTACAGAACAGGTGGACTGGACAATATTCAGGGACTCATCTATCCTGTCTAAGGCTCTCATAAATTTTATATACCTCTCAGCTCACCCCGTCAGCCTCAGGCACTTCCTAGAAAACAATCCAAGTTTGTCCAACCTCCCCTTAGAGTATATATTTTCTAATTTAGACATCTCCATAGAACCATAGAACACTACAGCCCAGTACAGGCCCTTCAGCCCTCCATGTTGTGCCAACCCATATAATCCTTAAAAAAATACTAAACCCACACTACCCCATAACCCTCCATTTTCCTTTCATCCAGGTGCCTGTCCAAGAGGTTCTTAAATACCCCTAATGTTTTAGCCTCCACCCATCTTACCTCATCTCATAGAAGCATAGAAAACCTACAGCACAATACAGGCCCTTTGGCCCACCAAGCTGTGCCAAACATATCCTTACCCTAGAAATTACCTAGGGTTACCTATAGCCCTCTATTTTTCTGAGCTTCATGTACCTATCCAGGAGTCTCTTAAAAGACCCTATCGTATCCACAACTTCTCCAGAGCCTCAACATCCTTCCTGTAATGCCGCAACCAGATACGCACTGTGGTGAACTACATATACCTGTCTGGACACGCCCCCCCCCCCCCCACCCGCTGACTGCTCCTGTGGCTCCTCCCGCAGACCCCTGTATAAAAGCGATTGGAGGCACTGCTCCTCCCTCAGTCTCCAGGATGTTGTGTGATGGTCTCTTGCTGCTGACTGCTCTCTTCCAGCTAATAAAAGCCTATCTCCCGCCTCACGCCTCCGAGAGTTATTGATGGTGCATCATGCACATAATGCTCAAATGTGGCGTAACTAAAATATTCCAACCAATGAAGGCAAATATGCCATGTGCCTTCTTCACCACCCCATCTGCTTGTGCTGCAGCTTTCAGTGAGCTATGGGCTTGCTACCAATGCTCCAAAGTGTTAAGCCATTTACTGCATACCTTCTTTTTACACTTGACCTCCCAAAGTGCAACATCTCACCCAACACTCAGAAAAACTTCTACCTGTACTGCTGAAAGTATCCCGACTGGTTGCATCATTGCCTGGTAGAGCAATTCCAATGGACAGGAACCTAAGAAGCTATATATCATAGCCACATTCCTCCCAACTATTTGTAGCATCTACAGGAGGTACTGCCTCCAGAAGGCAACATTCATCAATAAAGATCACCACCATCCAGTGCACACCATTTTTTCACAACTGGGCAGGAGGAACAGAAGCCTGAAGTCCCATACCACCAACTTCAAGAACAGCTACTTCCCTTCAATAAAACTATCATCACTTTGATAACTTCACAGAAAAATACATAGATCTTTTTTGTTCTAATTGTGTTCTTTCTTGTGAAAATATACCTAATCTATGTTTATCCTGGGAATGCTGCTTATATGAGGTTCTGTGCCTGTAATGCTGCTGCAAGAAAGTTGTTCATTGCAATTGATTGTGTACAGGTGCTTTGTGCATATGACAAGTAACTCAACTTTGATTTTGACAAGTTAGTCCAGATAAAACTCTAGGTTTATACTCTGTTGAATACTTTGACAATCTTCTTCACTATCTACAGTTCAACCAGCTTTTGTGTCTTCCAAAAACTTACTAATTAGTCCACCTATATTTTCTTCCAAATAATTTATTTATTTCATATATATCCTTCTTGTTACAGGTCCAACCTGCTCTGGAAGAGAGCCCAAAGATCAATGTACCTTAAGCCCTCCTTCCTGCACCAGTTCCTTAGCCACATATTCAGCTGTACTATTTTCCTATTCTTGCTGCATTGGCAAATGTTACAGAGAATAATCTTGATATTATAACCCTGGACGTCCTGCTTTTTAACTCTGCCTATTTCCCTAAATGCTCTGCAGGATCACACTTGCCTACGCCATTATTACCAACACTGACCAGAGGGGTACCAGATCTGTACTTAACTGCAAATTAGTGCAGAATTTAACAAGTATAAAAAGAGGTGGCTAATAGGCCCGGATAATAGATATTAGCAGAGGTAATTTATCCGGCAGCCCAACCAAATTGGCAGTGAGGGAGGAGGCAACTCACAGGTCTTCAAGTGAGATTTAAAAGGAGCATTCATGGGCTTTTGGCATTTTCCAGCAGCCAAATCAAATCATGATTCATTATCAAGGGCAATTAAAAATAAGGACATGCAAAGAAGACATTGTTGGAGCGGCCATTGTGTAAATCGACCAGTGTGTGAGTGCAGAGTCTTTAGCTTATCAGGCTTCAGCAAAAACAGGCTTGAGCAAGGTACATATCTGGTAAGTTTCTTCTTCTTCATTCTCCATCTGTTGGTACATAATTAGAGCAATGATGGTGACTCCAGGGGCTATGTTGTGTTCTTTGTGTGAGATGTGGGGAGCCCTGGGACACTTACAGCCTCCGGATAACCACACCTGCATCAGGTGCACTGAGCTGCAGCTCCTCAGAGAACACGTTAAGGAACTGGAGCTGCAGCTCGAAGATCTTCGGCTTATACAGGAAACTGAAGTGATAGATAGGAGCTACATGGGGTAGTCACCCCTAAGTTGCAGGAGGTAGGTACCTGGGTGACTGTCAGGAGAGGGAAAGGACATGGGCAACCAGTGCAGAGTACCCTTGTGACCATGCCAGCTTAATAATAAGTATACCACTTTGTGTGGTATAAGTATACTGATGGTGGAAGGAACAGCCCACCAGGTGGAAGCCACAGCGAGGATTCTTTTGCACTGTGGCTCAGAGGGAAGGGCGAGAAGAGGACTGCAGTTGTAATCGAGGATTCCATAGTTAGAGGAGTAGACATGAGATTCTGTCGTTGCAATAGAGACACTTGCATGGTATGTTTCCTCCCAGGTGCCTGCATCAGGGACATCTCAGATCGGGTCTAAGGCATTCCAAAGGGGAAGGGTGAGCAGCCAGGTGTCTTGGTACATATTGGCACCAATGACATAGGTAGGAAAAGGGAGGAAGTCCTGAAGAGCAAATTTAGGGATTTAGGTAGAGAGTTGAAAAGCAAGACCTCCAAGGTAGCAATCTCTGATTGCTGCCTGTGCCACACGGCAGTGAGGGTAAGAATTGGATGATTTGGTAGGTGAATGTGTGACTGAGGAACTGGTGCAGGGGGCAGGGTTTCAGATTTCTGGATCATTGCGATCTCTTCTGGGGAAGCTATGACCTGTACAAAAGGATGGCTTACACCTGAACCTGAGGTGGACCAGTATCCTTGAGGGTAGGTTCACTAGAACTTCTGGGGAGAGTTTAAACTAATTTGGCAGGGAGATGGGTAAATGAGTGATAGGGCTGAGGATGGGACAGTTGGTATACAAGCAGAGGAAAAGTGTAGTGAGACGGTCAGGAGGACAGACAGATTCTAGGGCAAATTTGCAGTCAATGGATTGAGTTGCTGTAATGAGGACAAAGATCGAAAAGGTTGACAAATGCATGACTGAAGATGTTAATATTTGAATAAATGCAGTATATAAGGTAGGTGATCTTGTAACGCAGTTAGGGATTGGCAGGTATGACATTGTGGGCATCACAGAGTCATGGCAGAAAGAAGATTATAGTTGGGAACTTAATATCCGAATATATATACATTGTATCAAAAGGGCAGGCAGGTAGGCAGATGGGGTGTGGCATGGCTCTGTTGATAAAGAATAAAATCAAATCCTTAGAAAGAGGTGACATAGGATTAGAAGATGTAGGTACGTAGTGGGTAGAGTTAAGGAACTCCAGTGGTAAAAAGGTCCTGACGGGAGTATTATATACAGGCCTCTAAACAGTAGTCAGGATGTGGGCTACAAATTACAATGGGAAATAGAAAAGGCACGTCAAAAGGGCAACGTTACGATAGTCATATGGGATTTCAATATGCACGAAGATTGGGTACATCACTTTGGTGCTGATTGTGGATTCCAAGAGCGAGAATTTTCAAAATGCCTATGAGATGGCTTTTTAGAGCAGCTTGTGATTGAGCCCACTAGGGGATCAGCTATTCTGGATTGGGTGTGTAATAAACAGGATTTGATTAGGGGGCTTAAGGTAAAGGAAGCCTTGGGAGACAGTGGTCACAATTTGGTACAATTCATCCTGCAATTTGAAAGGGAGAAACTAAATCTGATGTATCAGTATTACAGTGAAGTTAAAGAGAATTACAGAGGATTCAGAGAAGGGCTGGCCAAAGTTGCTTGGAAGGGAATACTAGCAAGGATGATGGCAGAGTAGCAACAGCTGCAATTTCTGGAAGCAACTCGGAAAGAACAGGATATATACACCCCAAAAGAGAAGAAGTATTCCCAAGCCAGGAAGACACAATTATGGTTGATAAGGGAAGTCAAAGTCAAAATAAAAGCAAAAGAGAGGGCATATAATAGAGCAAAAATTAATGGAAAGTTGGAGGATTAGGAAGCTTTGAAAAAGCAACAGAAGGCAACTAAAAAGGGCATAAGGAGGGAAAAGATAGAATGTGAAGGTAAACTAGCCAATAGTATAAAAAAAACCATGAGCTTTTCAGATGTACAAAGAGTAAAAGGGAAGTGAGAGTTAATAATGGACCACCTGAAAATGATGCTAGAAAGGTAGTAAAGGGGAACAAGGAAATGGCAGATGAACTGAATAAGTATTTTGCATCAACCTTCACTGTGGAAGACACTAGCAGTACGCTAGAAATTCGAGAGTGTTTGGGAGCAGAAGGGAGAGCTTTTCCTATCACTTGGCTGACGGTGTTTGGGAAGCTGAAAGGTCTGAAGGTAGATAAGTTACCTGGACCAAAAGGACTACATTCCAGGGTTCTGAAAGAGGTGGCTGAAGAGAATGTGGAGGCATAGTTCTGAAGGATTAGAAAATTGAAAATGTCACTCCGTACTTCAAGAAGGGAGGGAAGCAGTAGAAAGGAAATTATAGGCCAGTTTGTCTGACCTTAGTAGTTGGGAAGATGCTGGAGATTAAAGATGAGGTTTCGGGGTACTTGGAGGCACATGATAAAATGGGTCAAAGTCAGCACGTTTTCGTTAAGGGAAAATCCTGCCTGACAAATCTGTTGGAATTCTTTGAGGAAATAAAAAGCAGGGTAGACAATAGAGAATCATTGAATTTTGTGTTTTTGGATTTTCAAAAGGTGTTTAACAAGGTGCCACATGTGAAGCTGCTTAGCAAGATACGAGCCCATGGTATTAAAGAAAAGATACTAGCATGAACAAGAGCATTAGCTGATTGGCAGGAGGCAGATAGTGGGAATAAAGTGAACCTTTTCTGATTGGCTGCCGAAGTCTAGTGGTGTTCTGCTGGGGTCAGTTTTGGGACAGCATCTTTTTAAGTTGTATGTTAATGATTTGGATGACGGAATTGATGGCTTCGCGGTCACACCAGTAGACATACAAAGATAAGTGGAGGGACAGGAAGTGCTGAGGAAGCAGGGAGGCTGTAGAAGGACTTAGATTAGGAGAGTGGGCAAAGAAGTGGCAGATGGAATACAGTGTTGGGAAGTGTACGTCATGCAGTTTGGTAGAAGGAATAAAAGCGTAGATTATTTTCTAAACTGAGAGAAAATTTAAAAATCTGAGGTGCAAATGGACTCATGCAGGATTCTCTAAAAGTTAATTTGCAGGTTCAGTTGGTGGTGTGGAAGGCAAATGCAGTGTTAGCATTCATTTCGAGAGGACTAGAATATAAAAACAATGCTAAGGCTTTATAAGACACTGATGAGGCCTCACTTGGAGTAGTGTGAGCAGTTTTGAGTCCTTAATCTAAGAAAGAATGTGCTGACGTTGGAGAGGGTTCAAAGGAGGTTTATGAAAATGATTCCACCATTGCAAGGCTTATCATTTGAGGAGTGTTTGATAGCTCTGGGTCTGTACTGACTGGAATTTAGAAGTATGAGTGGGTTATCTCATTGAAACTTATTGTATGTTAAAAGGCCTTGACAGAGTGGAAATGAAGAGGATGTTTCCTTTCATGGAGGGAGTTTAAGACCAGAAAGCATCTCAGAATAGAGGAATATTCAGAGGTGAGGAGGAAATTATTTCGCCAGGGCATGGTGAATTTGTGGAATTCATTGCCACAGGCGGCTATGGAGACCAAGTCTTTGGGTATATTTAAGTTGGTGGTTGATAGATTCTTGATAAGTCAGGGCGTGAAAGGTTACGGGAAGAAGGCAGAAGTTGAGAGGGAGATGAATCAGCTGTGATCGAATATGGAATGGACTCAATGGGCTAAAGGCCTAATTCTGCTCCAATGTCTTATGGTAATTGACAGCTCACCATATTGACTATAGTTGGTAATATTGGTAATATTTTATTTAAATGAAATGAATATGTAAAATTTTTTAATTTAGCCAAGTCTAATAATTTAACATACAATATTATTCCATCTAACAGATAAATACAAACTAAAATATGAGATTATTTCATGTTAAGCAATTGCTATGGGGGAGGAATAATAGATCACGAGACCAAAAAAACAGAAGATATAGGAATAGAATTAGACCTTTCTGCGCTGCCAATTGATTATTGCTGATTTATGCTTTGTGCCCTCTGACAATGTGACTACTTATAAAGAAATAGTTATTTTCTTTTGCTCAGATGCAGAGTTTCACCTTTGCTTTCATGATGAACAAACAACATTCATCCTGCTTACAAAAGGTGGCTTTAGAGTTCAACCACATTTTTAAAGGTTAGCATAAAGAAACCTGCAATTTGGAGCACATAAATCTCTCGTTTTTAAAAAAGTTCTATTTATAAATAGTCATGAACATGCCATTGAAGGAATGGATAAACTGAAGGGGTCAAAATGCCTGACTAATGATACAATAGTTCTTTATGAAATGAATTTGAGCTGAATGAATCCTATGGGATAGAGCGGCAGCACAAATGACTTGGCAATGATTTTGATAATATTGAAGGACGTGATTACATAAGTTGTTGGGGCAGAAGCCTGTGAGTTCTACATGATATATAACCATGCAATAACTATTCTCCGCCTTCCTTTCTACCCCCTCAATTGCCGACCTGCTGCTTGAGTTCTCACAGCTTTGTCAAACCTTCCTGTTTAGCACCAGCGAACCTCCCTCCAAGGATCTTGGTTGTTCTCCAGGTTAGGTGCAATCCGTCCTCTTACACAGGTCTCACCTGGCTCGGAAGCGAGCGCAATAATCCATGTACTTGAAGCTTTTCTTCCTCACCTGCTTTTAGCCACATATTTAACTGTACTACCTTTTTTTCCCTTGCCTCGCCAGCTGAAATTATTCCAATCACTTACACAAACAAAATTTATGCAAGAATAATCACATTGATTAGTGTGAAGTAAAACTAATTTTATCGTCCCTAACACTTTTCTTTATAACAAATGTCAACAAATGATTTCTCTGAGAATCACAAGTGATTAAAAAATTTAAAAGCGACATTGAATGATCAACATGATCATATAATAATTATTTAATCCTTTTGAAATGGTCAGAGACAGGTTCTGTGAGAGGAAGCAGTTTTGACCAGTCAAATTCACTTTTCTTATTCCACACTATTGTTACAATGTACACTTTAAATAATTATTTTTAAATAATTTCATTAAACAAATTTATGTGTACACGGAAGAAAATTGCAATTGCTCCAATTGTATGTTCTACTAGTAATACATTATTCATAATTTTAGAAAGTGAGCTTTGTAACACAGATCAGAAATTAGCTCAGGCAGCCACAATCAATTCTGTGCAAAGGCCCAAACAGAAACTTTCCATGTTATTATATTATTATTAGTTGGCCTAATGTTTACAATTTCTTTTTAAGCCACAGCAAAATTTAGAAATAAAATGAAATAACCTCATTTAAACAGGTTTTGGGTTTGGACTTAAAGCTAGTTTGTTCAGGTAGAACAGAGCAAATCTATTTCATAATGTCTGCAGTCTTTAATTCCCAGAAAGATGATACAGAATAACATGCCAAGTGTGTTTAATGTTATTGATCCTCTGTCAGATAAACTTACCTTCCATCATGAGTATACCACATATAATTTGGTTTATATAATCCAATATTGAAGCTAGACTCTTACAGGAGTGTGAAAGATGCCAGAAACCAGACATGAGAACAGTTTAAAATTTTCATGGTAATTAAAGCTTATTGAATTCATTTATCACCCAGAGTGACCCCAGGTTCCATTAATATAGTATCTTCTTGGTTCTTTAAAGATTTTATTATCCTGAACTCTGAGAGCAACTGCAGAAGTATACAGGGACATTTGATAAAGCTGTTTAAGGTAATGAAAATTGTCACATGGTAGATGGAACTAAAGCTCTTTTCCAAAATACTAGGAAAAATATATGATATAATGGAATACATTTAATGCAAAAAAAAAAACAGTAGAAATGTTTTTACCAAGAGCACCGTAAGGATGTGGAATAAATTTGAGGAGTTAATGTTTGAAGAAGAGATCATGTCAAAATTTAAGAACAAGTTAGAGATGGTTGAAGGTACTGTGCTTAAAGGGTCTCCCCAGAAAGGGCAGGAAGCTTCATATGATTAGTACTTTTACTCATAGGTTAAGAACTGCAACTTATGTGTTGAATAATCGATGTGGATTGATTAGAACTTACTTTAATATGATAAATGTATTCCATTTTGTAGTGTAATGTGTCTGTTGGCTAAACTTGGAATGCTAACAGAACCTGTTAGTTTCATTAATAATTTTGTACTTCAGTAAATTTGAATATATGGTTCCTTTTCTTCTTTTTGCAGTTACTTGAAGTATTGTTTACACATTTGTCTTTTTTCCCTAAGTTATTATCTTATGCAACATCTTTCTTTAGTACTTCCTTCTGGACCACTTCACTTCACTTTTCTTTACTTTATTTCACTTAGAAACTTCACTTTAGAAATCACTGGAGAATTGTCATCATACTCTGCACTGCTGCAAGATGTTGAACTGTCTTTTGTATTACATCAGTCAGAACTAGATTAAATCATCTGACTGTGGTGTGTCCAGTGTATTCTATCATTCAGAGTCCGAATCAGATTTAATATCACCAGCACATGTTGTGAAATTTGTTGTCTTTGCGGCAGCAGTACAATGCAATACATGATAAAAAGAACTGAATTACAGCAAGTATATAAATGAAATATGCAGTGCAAAAAAGAAATGAGGTAGTGTTTTTGGGTTCAATGTCCATTCAGAAATCAGGTGGCAGAGAGGAAGAAACTGTTCCTGAATCAATGAGTGTGTGCCTTCAGGCTGATGGTAACAATGAGAGAGGGCATGTACTGGGTGATGGAGAACCTTAATGACAGATGCCACCCTTTTGAGGCATCGCTCCTTGGAGAAGTCCTGGATGCTACAGACACTAGTGCCCAAGATGGAGCTGACTGAGTTCACAACTTCCTGCAGCTTCCTTCGATCCACTGCAGTGCCCCACCATACCAGATGGTGATGCAGCCAATTAGAATGCTCTTCATGGTACATCTGTAGAAATTTGAGAGCATCTTTAGTGACATACCAAATCTCCTCAGACTCTGAATGAAATATAGCTGCTGTCATGTCTTCTTTGTACTTGCATCAATATGTTGGGCCCAGAACAGATCAGAGATGTTGACACACAGGAACTTGAAACTGCTTCTGAATCCCCCTATGAGGACTGGTTTGTGTTCCTTCTTCTTACACTTTCTGAAGTTCACAATCAATTCTTTGGTCTTATGGACATTGTGTGCGAGTTTGTTGCTGCAACACCACTCCAGCAGCTGATCAATTTTGCTCCTGTACCCCTTCTCATCACCATTTGAAATTCTGCCAACAATAATTGTATTGTTAGCATATTTATAGGTGGCATTTGAGTTATGTCTAGCCACACAGACATGGGTGCATAGACAGTAGATTAGAGGGCTAAGCACACATCCTTGAGGTACACCAGTGTTGATTGTCAGCGTGTTGGAGATGTTATTTCTGATCTACACAGACTGTGGTCTTCTGCTGAGGAAGTTAAGGATCCATTTGTGGAAAGAGCTAGAAAGGCCCAGGTTTTAGAGCTTTTTGATCATAACTGTAAGAATGATTGTATTAAATGCTGAGCTGAAGTCAATAAACAGCATGCTGACATAAGTATTAGTATTATCCAGCTGATCCAAGGCCGCATGAAGAGCCATTGAGGTTGCATCCACTGTAAACCTATAGGCAAATTGCAATGGGTCCAGGTCCTTGCTGAGACAGGAGTTAACTCTAGCCATAACCAACCTCTTAAAGCACTTTATCATTGTAGATGTGATTGCTACCGAACAATAGTAATTAAAGCAGCTCACCCTGCTCCTCTTGGGCACTGGTATGATTGTTGTCCTCTTGAAACAGGTGAAAATTTCTGACTGCAACGATGAGAGATATGAACTATCTTTGAACACACCCACCAATTGGTTGGTACAGGTTTTCAGAGCCCTACCATGTATCCAATCTTGCCTTGCAAGGGTTCAACTTCTTGAAAGATAATGCGACATTAACCCCCCAAACAGAAATCATAGGGTTACGGGGTGCTGCAGGGATCCTCATAGCTGTAGTTTTATTCTCCCTTTCAAAGTGAGCATAAAAGGCACTGAGCTAATCTGGGAGTGAAGCATCGTTGCCATTCATATCTGGTGATGATGATGTCTTCTGATACATCTAGTGACTTTATCCATGAATTATTTTGTTACTTTTGGTAATTGCTAACAAATTAGTATCAGCTCTAAGATTTTTTACACTCATCTGTTACCAATTCAATATGTATTCATATTAATACCATTGTTCTGCTTGAGTACATTGTTTACATAGCTTATTTTATAATTTCTCAAAGGTTTTTTTACCATTTCAAGTTTGGAGTCATCTATATATTGGATGACTCTCTACTGAATTTTTTCAGTCCAAGTTTAAACTAGAAAGAGAACTCATAGCAACACACACAAAATGCTGGTGGAACGCAGCAGGCCAGGTAGCATCTATAAGGAGAAACACTGTCGACGTTTCGGGCCAAGACCCTTCGTCAATTTCCGGCATTTGCAGATTTCCTCATGTTTGCTAGAGAACTCATAGTATTATTTCCTCTGTCATTGTAGTAAGTATTTCCTCTACATCAACATAATTATTCTTTAATATGCTTTTTCAATGGATTTTGTTCCTATTCTGACAGTTTCCTATCCTTTTCAAGTATTAACCAAAAACTTTTCGTTGTCACATTTCAACATCATGAGGAATATCAGTCCTGTTTAGATTTGACTTTATCAGTGAATTCAGATCTTTGTTAATAATTATTTGCCGGGTTAATTGAAAAAATTGTGTTGAATTTTATACTTGATGTTATTTCTGTATTTTATATAGAATTAAAGTACTATTAATATAACTGTAATTGCCTATGGTTGACTTGTTAACTTGTTAAATGAAGAAAAACAATAAACTGATTTTAATTTACTCAAATTCTAAAGATTCCTTTAATGGGATTATCAAACTCTCACAAATCCTCACCCTAAATTCTTTGGGCATTCTAAAACACCAACACATCTTTTTTTTAAGCTAACTTTGCATCTTTTCCAAGACTTCCTTTGGACTACCAAGTTATAAATCTTCTCTTAGCTTACTATGTTTTCGGGTGACATGTTCCTCATATTACCCAGTTTGAATATTTTTATTGTGGAATTATCTGATATGAAAACTGTATATAACTTACATTTTTAATTCATTGGCTATCCTCTTGTTAATAAGAGCATTCAGTGTTATCATCTGCATTTAGAGTAGTACATGTTTTTTCTCTTTTTTTGTAATTTATTTTTTTATTGAAGTTCATCAAACAAACATTTCCATAAGATGTATTTCAGACATTGTACATATATATCATATAATCATATATATCACAAATCTCAACAAAGTATTTATCTGAGGTATACACTTATAGAAAAGAGTGGAAAGAAAAAACAGGCAAAAGGAAAGAACTATGTACAAGTAGGGAGTGATCTTTTTTTTACAACATATTCATTGATTTGTGAGAATAAAATCAGGCCTATGAGGCATTATGTAATTAAACCATTTTCCCCAGTATGAATCAAATTGTTCCAGCTTACGATTAACAGAAGCTGTTATCTTCTCCATTTTGTATATGTCCATTGTAATTTCCATCCATGTATTTAAAGCTGGGCTCTCCTGTGATAACCATTTCCTAGTAAGAGTCTTTTTACCAGCCACCACCAGAATATTCATTAAATATTTATCTCTTTTCAACCATTCTTGAGGTATATATCCAAAATATATGGTCTTACTCTCTAAGGGTATTTCACATTTAAAGATGTCTTGTAGGGCATTGTGTATCCCCCTCCAACAGTTTTTGATAACAGGGCAGTCCCAAAAAATATGATAATGATTTGCATTTTGATTTCCACAATTCCTCCAGCAAACAGGGAGGTTACTATCATAATGGGTTTTCTGAGAGGGTGTAATAAAATATCTTATCAAGTTTTTCCATCCAAGCTCCCTCCATTTCAGTGAACTGGTACATTTCCATTGATACCTCCATATTGTTGGCCATTCTTCCTCAGATATAATTATCCCTCCCTCCTTCTCCCATTTTGTTTTAATGTATGAAGTCGAATGTGTTTTAAGATTTGACAACCCCTTATATATGCTTGAAATGATTCTACGACCATTAGTACGTGTTTTTTTCTAAGTTTCACTTTATGACCTTGGTTGTTTTTTTCTGAATGTGTTATAAAGATCCATTGAACTATATCACTACCTGTGGGGGTACTTTGATTTTCTCTTTATTTTAAACTGTTATGCGTGCAGAATTTATGCTTCCATAGTGTGACTTGTTGGCTTTAGCTACAATTATATCCTTTTTTTTCCAGATATAATCCTATAAAGATTTTACATAAATCATCAACTAAAATTCTTTTAATATTTTCATCTGCTTTATTCAAAATATCTCATTTACATTAATTCATTCAACTTCTGAACTTCAGTATTTCATAATTATAGATCACATCGGATTTATTCGTTCTCTAGTAAGTGTCTCCTGAGGGGTCATAACTTTTATTCTCAATACTTTTGAGTGATTTACAAATGCTAGGATCTCTCATTCAATGCCAGCTGCAAAGATCTATTCACTGAATGAACTGTCCTAAATCACCCCTAGGCAAAGGTCGACCTTGATATCGTTGACAGGCAAAATCTCTGGAGGCAGTTATTGCTTAAATGAGCAAAAATTCATAATATTAATCCTGTTATAAAGCATCAAAGTAAAATTGCTATTCAGCTGTTCCCTTTTACTGTCTATCTTTCAATCTCCACAGAAAAATAGAGTTCTTGAGTTATGGCTTAGAAGATTAATGAATGAGGGATTGACCCTTTTCAAGTGAAAATCCTTTTGCCATTTTTTGAAGGTATCAGCTCATTTATTTTAATTGAGTTAATTTACCTGCCAAATTAGCAGGCAGAAGAATTTTAGTCAAGATGCAACATGATTGTGCATTGGCATTTTAAGATGACCATTTTTTGACCGTTATACCAAGATATGCCAATTTATGCATTTTTAGTATATTGTATTTTTATCAGAATTTGTCAAATAATTTTAAATAGAAAACACATATATGCATGGAATGTGGAAAATGCACATTACAGACAGTCACATACAATTGTGTCTGTGCATAAATCAGTCATATACAATTGTGTCTGTGCATAAATGCACTTATAGATGGTCCACGATGCAAATGTATTTGCAGCACAATACTAGTGATTGAGTATAGTCATTGACACACAATCAGTATTCATGCATTCATCACCAGAGAAAATACAATAACCAGAATTTTCTGACTCTGTCGTCTAGCAAAGAATGAACAGCTTTATCATTAGCAAGCATATATTAAAGATCTGACACCATCTCAAACTCAAACTCATATCTAAGGAGCACTGGAGCAATGCATTTTAAGCTCTTGAGGATTCTGCATAGAATGCATAGGGATGAAAAGCTATCAGCTTGTCTTAACCTTAACACCATTTCCTGATGTACCATGATGGCATCCTACACCACAATAATTAGCCATTCCTTCTTTTTCTAGGTTCCATTACTGATTAGAAAAAAAAGTTCATCTCATTTAATTCAAATTAGCAAATGTTGACTTCATTTGATTTTGAAATAACAAGGATAGTTAGTGACAGGCATGCAAGACTCCTTGTTACCTAGCAACATAACGGGGCAGCAATATCATACAGACGAATTAGAAATTAGGCATGTGTTGTTTTCTTCAGGTAAGCTGCCGGCATTTGGAAAGAAGAACTATCAGCACTGTGCACATTATGTTTGTCTTTAGAAAGCCATAGAAACAAATAGCTACTGTGTCTTTGTACAGCTGCACAGCCCTCAATTTGGTATTAATACTGAATGAGTAACATTCATCATACTTACTCCGGTCAATTTCGCAATGCAATCTATTCTTCATAATTTAGTGGAAAGAAATCCATTATTTGAGAGGACCAATTCTCAATGCATTTGATATCCACATGTACATATACATATCCTGACATTTGAGTTTATGAATATAGAAATATCAAATGGATGAAATAATTGAAAATTATATTTTTTATTCTGCTGATTATAAATTAACTAATGTCAGGGGAGGCCATTTAGCCTATTGAATCTATGTCAGCTCCCGGAGAAATCCCATAAATCCTCTTCACCCAATTATCCCCTGTTCTTGATAACTTTATTGTATGTCAATTTTTTTCAGTGATTATTTAATGTAATTACATAACCTGATAACATTTTCATCATGCTATTGAAAGTCAATTTGCTCTTTTGATAAAAAAAATGGATAGGTAATTAGTATGATTCAAGAAAACACTTAAAAGGATATAACAAGTGCAAGAAAGCAGATATTTATGATAAAAGAACAATTTACTTCATTTATAAGATACAAATTTATTAGTTACTTTCATCCTAGTCAAGTTGAGGTTTAACTTTACTCTATGCACACAATCATACTTTTTCAGTCAATGTCCAGATATTTCTAAATAAAGGACAGAAAATGCTAGAACTAATCAACAGGTCAAGCATCATCTGTAGAGAGAGAAACAACCTCAGATGCTGTCTAACCTAATCATAGCTTACAGCATATTTATTTATTTTTTGAAGTGCAACATGAAAAAGGCCCATCTGGCCCTTTGAGCTGTGTCTCCCAGAATCCCCCGATTTCACCCTAGCCTAATCATGGGACAATTTATCTTGACCAATTAACCTATCAACTGATTCATCTTTGGACTGTGTGAGGAAACTGAAGCACCCAGAGGGAACCCACACGGTCACGGGGATAATGTCCAAACTCCGTACAGCCAACAGCGGGAATTGAACCCAGGTCACTGGTACTGTGAACAATTGTGCCAATCACTACATTACTGTGCTGCATCCTTATTTCAGAGTTCAAAAAACCTGATGGCTTGAATCTCAATTTCTCCTTCTAGTAAACAAATACCTCCCCTTCCTCTATTCTGCATTCTGACAATTTACTTCTCACCTGCCTATTACTTCTCCCTGGGTCCTTTTCTTCTTCCCTTTCTCCTATGGTCCACTCTCCTCCCCCTATCAGTTTCATTTTTCTACAGCCCTTGACCTTTCCCACCCACCTGGCTTCCAGCTAGCCTCTTCCCCACCCCCACCTTTTTATTCCAGCATCTTCTCCCTTTCTTCTCAGTCCTGAAGAAAGGTCTTGGCGTGAATGCTTTTACTTTTCTGTAGATGCTGTCTGACCTGCTAAGTTCCTCCAGCGTTTTTTTTGTGTGCTGCTCCAATCCATAAATATATCTTGTTTTATGATCATGATCGACTGGAGGAAGCTTTGGCGAGTCTATTGTTTCTTGGATATGCTAGTGGTCAAAATTTTGCTTATGTGAGTGTTGGAGCACCATTTACATGACATGGAACACAGAAATCTAGTGATGAATACTGATGCAGACAAAATGTTCCTTACGTGGACATCGGATGGGTGAAATGAACAATCACGTGGCTGATAAAATTCAATACAGGTCAGTGTGAGTCAATATATTTTTGTTGGAAGAATGAGAGATAAATGTTAAATGGTGCGCTATTAAAGTGTTACTAGGAAAGAATAATCAGGAAGGTGCCAGTGTACAGTTCCGTGAAAGTGGCAGGACACATTATGAAAGAAATAATTAGACTTGTATTTTTATAGATTTGTTTAATTTATTCATTCTTCAGGACCTAAGCATTGGTGGCTCAGCCAGTTTTGTTGCCCATACCTCATTTAACTGGAATTGTGAAACTTGGAAAGTAATTCCAGATATACTTAAGATTCAACCACATTGGTAGATCTGCAATCACATTTAGACCAGATGAGATCAGGAAGACAGTTTTCTCTCCCAAAGTGAGCTGGTGACGCAGATGGGCTTTTAAGACAATTCAATAGTTTTAATCTTTACTAATGACCTGTTTTAAATTCAAAGTCCATGGAGTTATGCTAAACCTTTATAAAGACTAGTCTGGTTCCAATTTGAATATAATGTCCAGATCTGGGCACAGCTGTTCAAGGGGCATACAATAACCTTGTAAACTGTAGAGAGGTGAGATTTACTGGAATAGTTACAGGGATAAGAGGTTCCAGGTATGGTAATGAACTGGAGAATCTGGGTTTTGTTTTTATTAGAATGGAGAAAAACTAAGAGAAGATTTGATAAAAGAGTTAATAATGCATTCAGATTGAGATGAAGATGACAGACTTTCCATTGGGTTAGAAGGATTGAAGTTAAAGAGTTAAGAACTGGAGGTAACATTTAACGATTGGCTAAGTCTTTGATTGTGCTGTCTGATGTTAAGTGAATAGAGATTTAAAACAAAATTGAATTAATTTTCAAGGAAGAAGTAAACTACATGCAAATTGGACATGTGTATGAGGACAAGGTGAATTGGATTTTTCCTTCCAAGATAAAAATTCGATGGGATGATTGGCCTCCTGTTATACTGCAACACTCAGTGATTTAGTAATCAATTCTTTCACTAACAAACAACGTCCTGTTTCCCTTTACTCTTCAACATCCATGATCATGGTATTGCTGTTTAATATTGCCCTTTGATCGCACCATCTGCAGATTTATGGCCAGCTTCCACACTTAAACTGATGACATCCAATTTCCTCAACTCTTCCAATGGCTCTATTTTGTCAAACTCCTGATGCAATATCCATTTTTTGCACAAATGGCAATTCTCTATGTTATACAACCCCTTTGCCTCTTTGCTAAGCATGAGATCAGCTTCCATAAATAGTCCCTTCATTGGCTTGACACCCTTAGTTTCATTACCACTCTATGAAGGTACTTGGAATGATTTTTTCAGTATTGCAGGAGCTAATTAAAGCTGCCATTGTTACTTAAATAATGTCTGGTTATAAATTGATCAAGTTGATATATTGAGTGATCTCCAGTCTGCTGTTGTAAGCACAGTGCAGTAATTATGCTGTATTGCTTGTTGCTTTGCTGCAATAAGCCCATTCTCTTACTATTTTATAAATAAAATGCATTTCCTGTCTGAGTAAAATAAGGAACATCAATATTCAAGCTTGTTATCTGCTTCACTCTTCCTTTTATGCTTCTTAAAACACATAGAGAAACAAAGATGGGAAAAGGATAATTAGCTAACAATTCATAGCTGATATTTTCATGACGCAAAGAAAGAACACTGAAGCAATTTTTTCTTCCATTCCCCGCTCTAGTTCCCCGCATCCCACTTCTCTTCTCCTCTCATGCCTATTGCTTCCGTTTGGCGCCCCTCCTCCTTACCTTTCCCTGATGGTCCACTCTCCTCTTCTGACAGACTCCTTCTTCTTCAGCCTTTATCCTTTCCCACCTCCCAGCTTCTCACCTCTTACCCCCTCCCATCCCCCACACTCCACTTCATCTATCATCTTCCCAGCATGTACTACCTCCCCAAGGCCCATCTCCTTATTCTGGCTTCTTCCCCTTTCCTTTCCAGTCCTGATGAAGGGCTTGACCCAAAATGTCAACTCCTTATTCCTTTCCATAGATGCTGCCTGAGCTACTGAGCTCCTCTAGTATTTTGTGTGTGTCACTCCAGATTCCAGCATCTGCAGAATATCTTGTGTCAGCAAAATTTTGGATTAGATTTGCCCAAATTAATATGTAAAATGCACAAAACCTTCCCAAGCAACAACTTGGGTTTTAATGTGTCCCGAAGTATCACTACTGCACCATTGACCATTCAGCTCAGAGAATACACAGGTTTAAGTAAAGCAATACTGTCATTTCCATTCCCCTACCGGTTTCCCATCACACTCCCAATTTTTTCCTACTACCTTTCCAATTTCCTTTTGACAATTCTAGTTTTGTTTTGGTGTCCACTACCCTTACCAGTGGTGAGTTCCCAGTTCAGTCATAAAAACAATCTATTACTTAAAAAATGATTTTCCTTTTGAAATTTTCTTCAATACGTTAATTGTGTACACCCTGGTCTTTGAAATATTTATCAATGTGGACCTTCCATGATCACTTTGTTAAATGATACATACACATTGGGTATACTAACAGTTTTTCATCCATTTTCACAGTTTTATAATTTCAATTATGTTATCATTTATATGTGGGCTTCAAACAAACAGATTCATTACCATTGATCCAAATGTAACCACTATATAAAAATGATATGTTCAGCACTTCTCTCCTACCCATCACGCTTCCACTCACATTCCATCAAAGTCAGAATTTTGCATCTCATAACAAAAATGTATAAAACATTAAGACCATAAGACATAAGAGAGAATGATGCCATTTGTCCCATCAAGTCTGCTCTACCATTTCATCATGGCTGATCCAATTTTCCTCTCAGCCCCAATCTCCTGTCTTCTCCCATATCCTTTCATACCCTGACTGACTAAGAATCTATCAACCTCTGCCTTAAATATATAGGCAGACTTGGCCTCCACAGATTCCACAGATTCACCACTCTCGGGATAAAGAAATTCCTCCTCATCTCCATTCTAAAAGGATGCCTCTCTATTCTGAGTTGGTGTCCTCTGGTCTTAGACTCTCTCTTCATAGAAAACACCCTCTCCACCTCCACTCTGTCAAGGCCATTCATCATTTGATAGGTTTCAATGAGGTCACCCTTCATTCCTCTGAATTCTAGTGAATACATGCCCAGAACCATCTAATGGTTTTCATAGGACAATCCTGGAATCATTTTCATGAACTTCCTTTGAACCCTCTCCAGTTTCAGCACATCCTTTCCAAGATAAGCGGCCCAAAATGGATCACAATACTCCCAGTGAGGCCTCACATTACATCCTTGCTTTATTTTCCAGGCATCTTGAAATGATTGCTAACATTGCATTTGCCTTCCTCACCACAGACTCAACCTGCAAGTTAACCTTTAGGGAATCTTACACAAGGACTCCCAAGTTAGTTTGAGCCTCTGTTTTTCGTATTTTATCTCCATTTGGAAAATAGTTGACCCTTTCATCTCTTCTACCAAAGTTCATGACCATACATTTACCGGCACTGCATTCCATCTGCCACCCCTTTACCCATTCTTCTAATCTGTTTAAGCCCTTGTGTAGCCTCTCTGCTTCCTCAAAACCACCTGCTCCTCCACCCTCCACCTATCTTCATGGAGCCATTAATTCCATCATCCAAATCATTAACATGTAACATAAAAAGAATCAGTCCCAACACAGACCCCTGTGGAGCACCACTAGTCACCAGCAGCCAACTAGAAAAGGCTCCCTTTATTCCCACAATTTGCCTCCTGCCAATCAGCCACTGCTTTATCCATGCTAGAATCTTCCCTGTAATACCATGGGCTCATAGCTTGTTAAGCAGACTCACATGTGGCACCTTGTCAAAGTCCTTCTGAAAATCCAAGTACACAACATTAACCGATTCTCCTTTGTCTATCCTGCCTGTTATTTCTTCAAAGAATTCCAACAGATTTGTCAAGCAAGATTTTCCTTGAGGAAACCATGTTGATTTTGTTCTATTTTATCATGTGCCTTCAAGTACCCTGAAACCACATCCTTAACAATCAATTCCAACATCTTCCCAACCACTGAGGTCAGACTATCTGGCCTATAATTTCCTTCCTTCTGCCTCTCTCGCTTATTGAAGAATAGAGTGACATTTACAATTTTCCAGTCTTCTGGAACCATTCCGGAATCTAGCGATTATGAATAATCTACAGAAAAGAATCTTGGTGATTATAGGGATAACTTACAGTGGACTGAAAAGCTTGAGCATGTACATATTAAGAAAGGAGATGTGCTGGAGTTTTTGGAAAGCATCAAGTTGCATAAGTCACCAGGACCAGACAAGATGTACCCCAGGCTACTGTGGGAGGCAAGAGAGGAGATTGCTGAGTCTCTGGCAATGATCTTTGCATCATCAGTGGGGACGGGAGAGGTTCTGGAGAATTGAAGGGTTGCGAATGTCGTTCCATTATTCAAGAAAGGGAGTAGAGGTAACCCAGGATATTATAGACCAGTGAGTCTTACTTCAGTGGTTGCTAAGTTGATGGGGAAGATCCTGAGAGGCAGGATTTATGAACATTTGGAGAGGCATAATATGATTAGGAATAGTGAAAACATGGCTTTGTGAAAGGCAAGTCATGCATTACAAGCCTGATTGAATTTTTTGAGGATATGATTAAACACATTGATGAAGGTAGAGCAGTAGATGTAGTGTATACGGATTTCAGCAAGGCATTTGACAAGGTACCCCATGCAAAGCTTATTGAGAAAGTAAGGAGGCATGGGATCCAAGGGGACATTGCTTTCTGGATCCAGAACTGGCTTGCCCACAGAAGGCAAAGAGTGGTTGTAGACGGGACATATTCTGCATGGAGGTTGGTGACCAGCGGTGTGCCTCAGGGATCTGTTCTGGGACCCCTACTCTTCATGATTTTTATAAATGAACTGGATAAAGATGTAGAGGGACGTGTTAGTAAATTTTCTGATGACACAAAGGTTGGAAGTGTTATGGATAGTGTGGAGGGCTCTCAGAGGTTACAGAGGGATATTGATAGGATGCAAAACTGGGCTGTGAAGTGGCAGATGGATTTTAACCCAGATAAGTGTGAGGTGGTTCATTTTGGTAGGTAAATTTGATGGCAGAATATAGTATTAATGATAAGACTCTTGGCAGTGTAGAGGATCAGAGGGATCTTGGGGTCCGAGTCCATAGGACACTCAAAACTACTGTGCAGGTTGACTCTGTGGTTAAGAAACCATGCAGTGCATTGGCCTTCATCAATTGCGGGATTGAGTTTAGGAGCCGAGAGGTAATGTTGCAGCTATATAGGACCCACATGGAGTAATGTGCTCAGTTCTGGTGGCCTCACTATAAGAAAGATGTGGAAACCATAGAAAGGGTGCAGAGGAGATTTACAAGGATGGTGCCTGGATTGGGGAGCATGCCTTATGAGAATAGATTGAGTGAACTCGGCCTTTTCTCCTTGGAGCGACGGAGGATGAGAAGTAAACTGATAGAGGTGTAGAAAATGATGAGAGGCATTGATCATGTGGATAGTCAAAGGCTTTTTCCCAGGGCTGAAATGGCTAGCATGAGAGGGCACAATTTTAAGGTGCAGTAGGTACAGAGGAAATGTCAGGGGTAAGTTTTTTACGCAGAGAGTGGTGAGTGCGTGGATTGGGCTGCCGGCAACGGTGGTGGAGGCAGATACGATAGAATCTTTTAAGAGACTCCTGGACAGGTACATGGAGCTCAGAAAAATAGAGGGCTATGGGTAATCCTAGATCATTTCTATGGTAAGGATATGTTCGGCACAGCTTTGTGGGCCAAAGGGCCTGTATTGTGCTGTAGGTTTTCTATGTTTCTATCGTGACTAATGTCCCCACCATCTCTTCAACCATCATGTTCACAATTCTGGGATGTACACCATCTATCCAGTTGATTTATCTACCTTCAGACCTTTCAGTTTCCCAAGAACTTTCTCCCTTCTAATGGTAACTTCACATACTTATTCAGTTCATCCGCCATTTCCTTGTCCCCCATTACTACCTCTCTAACATTGTTTTCCAGCGGTCCAATATCCATTCTCACCTCTCTTTTACACTTTACATATCTGAAGAAACCTTTGGTATCCTCTTTAATATTATTGGCTATCTTACCTTCGTATTCCATCTTTATTTTCTTAATGACTTTCGGAGTTACCTGCTGTTGGTATTTAAAAAATTCCCCATTCTCTATAAATTCCCACTAATTTTTGCTCTATTTTACCTGATCTCTTTGTCTTTTATGTTGGCTTTGACTATCCTTGTTAGCCATGGTTGTGTCATCTTGCCTTTAGAAAATTTCTTCCTCTCTGGAATGTATATATCCCGTGCCTTCCGAATTGCTTCCAGAAATTCCAGCTATTGTTGCTCTGTCATCATCCCTGCCCGTGTTCTTTTCCAATCATTTTGGTCAACTCCTCTCTCATGCCCCTCTAATTCCCTTTATTCTGCTATAATTCTAATGCATCTGATGTTAGCTTCTCCTTCTCAAATTTCAGGGTAAATTCAATCATATTATGGTCACTTTCCCCGAAGGGTTCTTATACCTTAAGCCCTCTAGTCAATTCTGGTTCATTGCACAACACCCAATACAGAATAGCTGATCCTCTAGTGGGCTCAATCATGAGCTGCTCTAAAAAGCCATCTTGTAAGTATTCTAGAAATTCCCCCTTTTGGAATCTTGCACCAACCTGATTTTCTCAATCTACCTGCATATTCAAATCCCCCATGACTATTGTAACATTGCCTTTTCGGTATACATTTTCTATCTCCCATTGTAATGTGTAGGACACATCCTTACTACTTTTGGGGGTCTTTTCACCCTTGCAGTTCCTTAGCTCTCTCCACAATGATACAATGCCTTCTGGCCCTACGTCACCTCTTTCTAATGATTTAGTTTAATTTTTTACCAACAGAGCCACACCATTCCATCTGCCTTCCTGCCTGTCTTTTCGATAAAATGTAATATCCTTGGACATTAAGCTCCCAGCTATAATTTTCTTACAGCCATGATTCAGTGATGCCTGCAACATCATACATGCCAATCTGTAAACGTGCTACAAATTCATTGACCTCATTCTGTAAACTGTATGCATTCTAATATAACACCTTCAGCCCTGTATTCATCCTTTTCGATTTTGTCCACCGTTTATGTTGCAGCTCATCCTGTTGACTGCAATTTTGCCCTATCATCAGACTCTCCTTGCTAGGAGTCTCACTACACTTTGCCTCTGTTTGTAAACCAACTACCTCACCTTCAGCACCATCAGTCTGGTTCTCATATCCTTGCCAAATTAGTTTAAAACCAACCGAACAACTCTAGCCAACCTGCTCGCAAGGATATTGGACCCCTTCATTAAGGCAGTCATTCGACCAGGTAGTTTAAGTCAGCACGATTTTACAAAGATCAAAGTCAAAGTGGTCTATGTTGCTCAAATTTTGATTTTAATATTCATTTGTATAGCACTAAGAGTAAATTTGGATAAGAATAGGAAGCATTCTAATAAGATGTGAAATTTATGTCTGCCTAGCATTCTAATGTAAATGATACAGTTGTTGATCATGACTTAGGTAGCCAGCATTCTTGGCTAAATTAGAAATGTGTTTGATGCATATATGTGGATGACAGTCACATGCACTTAAGGTCTACAAGATACTGTGTAGCCAGTCACATTGGACTTCCTCCATCTGCCCATATCATTAGACAACAACAATCATTAGAACTCCATTTTCAGTATTTCTTAAAGGAATCCTTAGCTGGCATCAGGTAAAGAATTGGAAAGTTATTTTGCCTGAATTAGGCTGTGTTCATTACCTCATTGAGTCTGGCACAATACTTTAACTATCAAGAAATTCTGCAGGCACAATTGTCAGTAAGTAATATTTTGGCAAATCCATCCTTACAGAAGAGCAGAAGGATCAAGAGCAAAGAGCATGCAAAGCTGTAAATGAAGGAGGGGAATAGAAAGATAAGTGCTCGCCATAATCTCTATGTTTAACTATTTGTAGTTCCAAGGCAATGTGCATCTTTTCCTGAAGAACAATATATTTAAATGGGCTTCTGCAGGAGTGTTCTCCTAGAATCAGTACACTTCCAATGACAAGACCAACAGAATGTTCTGCAGTTCCTTGCTTATCTACAGCAGCTGAGGTGTAAGTAAATCAGGGTTCATTGATGTCATTAAAAGGTAATAATTTTTTTAGGAAGATACGCTTTAGACATCATCTTGAAGAATTAGTCCTACAAATCAAGTCCTCAGGTTGTTGATGCCATTTGAATATCCTGGTTGAGAGAATACAGGAGAGAATTCCAAATCGTCCTAAAGTAAATCACCCAATCAAAACCCATTGTCTTATGGAAAGAGGTTACAAAGGAGTTTAGCTTCAGGGACATGACAGTAGAAAAAGTTCAATGATGTTAACAGTTTTGTTAGGGAAAAGATCCTAACTCTTGCTCTCAAGACAGATCATTTCACTTGAATATGAAAATATAATGCTAATGCAATGATTGCCAGTAAGACTAATTAAAAATTATGAAATAACTCATGTTTGTTAGATGTTAATTATTAAAACTTCTTGCATTCCTGACTTTGCCCAGACTTTCCAAAATGCAAAAATTGAACTACAAAAAATAGATAATAATTATATTTTAATTTTATTTAAAATGTTGAGCAACACACTCAAAATACTGGAGGAACTCAACAAGTCAGGTAGCATCTATGGAAATTAATAAACAGTCAATGCTTCAGGCCAAGACACTTCAAAGGAAGGGGAAGATGCCAGAATAAAAAGGTGGCGGAAGGGGAAGGAGGGAAAATTAGAAGGTGATAGGTGAAGCCAAATGGGTGGGGTAAGGTGGAATGAAGTACAAAGCTGGGAGGTTATAGGGGGAAAAGGCAAAGGGCTGGAGAAGACAGGATCTGACTGGGGACCATGGGAGAAAGGGGAAGAAGGAAGGGCACCAGGGGGAGTTGATAGGCAGGTGAGAAGAGGTAAGAGACCAGGGTGGGGAAGAGAAGAAGAATGAAGAAGGATGGGAAAAAATACTGGAAGTAAAATATCGATGTTCGTGTCATCAGGCTGGACATTACCTAGATGGAGTATTAGGTGTTGTTCCTCCACCCTGAGACTGGCTTCATCGTGGCAGAACTGGCATGTTAGAACGAGAATGTGATAGGAGTTAAACTATTTGGCCACCAGGATATTTCACTTTTTGCACATGGAGTGAAGGTGTTCGACAAATGGTCCCCCAATTTATGTCGGGTCTCACCAATGTAGAGGATACAATAGAGCAGGGGATACAATAGACAAGCCCAGCAAATTCGTAGGTGAGATGTTGCCTCATTGGAAGGACTGTTTTGAGCTACGAATGGAGGTGAATGGGCAGATGTAGCATTTCTGTTGCCTGCAGTGATATGTCTCAGGAGGGAGATTGTGGGGAGGGACAAATGGACAAGGGAATCATGGAAGGAGCAATCCCTGTAGAAAGCAGACAGTGAGGGAGGAATGAGATAAAGATGTGTTTTGTGGTAGGATCCCAATGTAGATGGTGGAAGTTGTGTTGGATGTGGAAACTCAGAGGGTGGTGGGTAAGGACAAGAGGAACTCTATCCTTGTTAAGGTAGCGGGAAGATGGGGTGAGCATGGATGCCCGGTAAATGGATGAGATGCGGGTGAGGGCTGCATCAATGGTTGAGGAAGGGAAACCCTATTCTTTGAAGAAGGAAGATGCCTTTGATGTCCTGGAAGAAGAAGCCTCATCCTGAGAATGCAGCAGAGATGAAGGAACTGAAAAAAAGGAATAGCACTTTTACAGGAGACAGGGTGGGAAGAGGTACTGTATTGTCAAGTAGCCGTGGGAATCAGCAGATTTATAAAAGATATCAGTAGACAGTTTGTCTCCAGAGATGGAGACTGATGCACCATCAATAACTCTCTCTGAGACATGAAGGCAAGATATCGGCTTTTATTGACTGGAAGAAAGAACAAGCAGTAGTTGACCACCATACTACATCCTGGAGACTGAGGGCCGGGCTCAGGCCTCAATCGCCTTTATACCGGGGTCTGTGGGAGGAGCCATGGTCAGTGGGAGGGGCCACAGGAGCAGTCAGCAGGGGGCATGTCCAGACAGGTATATGTCGTTCACCACAGAGACAGAGAGATCGAGAAAGGGGACAAACTTGTCAGAAATGGACCAAGTTAATTTAAGGGCAGGGTGGAAGATGGAAGCAAAGTTGATGAAATTGACAAGTTCGGCATGGGTGCATGAAACTGCACCAATGCAGTTGTCAATGTAGCCCAGGAAGAGCTGGGGAGCATTTCCAGGGAAAGCTTGGAACATGGACTGTTCTGCATAGCCAATAAAAAGGTAGGCATAGGTGGGCCTATTTGTGTGCCCATGGCTACCCCTTGAGCTTGGAGCCGAAGGGGAAGTTGAGAGTGAGGAACAATTCTGCCAAATGAAGGAGGGTAGTGGAGGGGAACTGGTTTGGTTTTTTGTAGAGAAAGAAGCGGAGAGATTTAAGGCCTTCATGATGGGGGATAGAAATGTATAGAGACACTTATACAAATGTTGCCTGAGTGATTGATTTCCATGGTAATGTAAGGCCATTAATGCCCACTCTAGACAGCTGCCAGTGGTTAGTATGGATGCTGTAAGTAATGGAAACCATTTTGTCACGTTGTAGCCTTGAACTGCAAATTTACATTCCTAATATATGGAGTTGCCCTCAAGTAGTTTAATCTCCAATGAGTTACAGAATTTAATCTTCTCTGTGCTTGGCTGATTCTTTAATAATAACATGTATAAAGAGTTCGCTGTTGATGTTATATTGAGACACTCTTCAACTACAAAAAATAGATTGCATCACATAAGGTGTTCCTCCAAATATAAAATAGATTCCAAAGTGCAGCATTTAAGTAAGTCATTTGTGCTGTCCTATTTAAATCATGTTTATAAGGGTGAATCATCTGATGAATATGGATTCAAGTGATTGAATATTCACAGGGTGGAATCCAACTAAAAGATTGATTTTTTTTAAAAAAAGGCATTTTTTTCAGCTTTTTCTAATTTTCTCCTTAAGATGTTGATCCAATCTGCAACCCTTTCTCTGTACAGTTTGTGTGATCGAACCAATGAATGGTTGCAGGCAATATGATCTAGGCCTTCACAGCTGAGCCTGACTTTTCTCAGTGTCTACTTTACCTGCAAGCACTCCAGATTACTAAGAACTCTGATTGATTTTCTGCTAGTCGCTCAAAGGAAACTAACAGGTGGGCATTTACTCCATCTGTCTGCTGAAAAGTGCACTAGGATACAAACTGATTAATTTCCATTGCCACAGAACTCAATAACAAACACACAAAATGCTGGACACGCTCTGCATGTTAGGCAGTATCTGTGGAGAGAGGAACAAATTAATGTTCAAGATTTATAATCTTTCATCAGTCAGTGAAATCACTTTCCCATTCCACATAAGCTGCCTAACCTGCTTAGTATTCCAGTATTCTCTCTCTTACTTCAGATTTTCAGAATATTGCTTTAGTGCCTTAGGACTTCAGTCTATTTTATTTATTTAGAGATACAGAGTGGAACTGGCCCTACCAGCCCAACAACTCGCACCACCAAGCAACCCACCTACTTAAACACTAGCTAAATCACAGGATAATTTACAATGACCGATTAACCTACTAACTGACATGTCTTCAGACTGATTACAGCTGCTTGATTATAATATAACACCAAGCATATTGTATTGACAATTCTAGGGTTCACTATTTAATCTCAAATTTGAACAATAACTGATTAACTTGAATAGTCCTTCTAGTGTCCTGTTTCAGCATTTAAGTTAGAAGGCCATAGGTTCAAACTTCACTCCATTAACTTGATACCAATTCTTGGCTTGTCTAAAATAGTTGATGCAACATAATCTTAAATTGACAACTATAATCAGTGATGGTATTCAGAATCAGAGGAGTCTGTCTTAAAATCTTACTTGAAGATTGAATCCTACACGTCTAAAATACGCTCAGTGCTGCAGAGATATGAACAGGTCTCTACAGTACTGAAGATATTCTGAATTTTTGTATTCCTGAACCTTTAGATGAGCATAAAATAGTTTACTGTTTTATCTAAAGAAAAACATGGAATTTCCTCCGGTATCATTGAACAATGAATAACAATGTGCACCCAGGCATCGGCAAATTTTATATGGCTATTTCTATCCACACTGCAGCATTTCAGTTACCCAATAAACAAAGGCAGTCACTGACACCTGAAACACTGAAGCTCATGTTCCTCAATTTATGGATGCCTGTTACTGCTCTATGTTAACCCATTCATCATATTATGAATAACTTCTTCCAGTGACTATGAAAAACTTGTTTGATGTCCAGCTTTATTCCAAGATAGGCTGCAGGCTTTTGAAATTACTTTCAACATGGACAGCGTTTCTGAGAGAGGCAGAGAATCGCCTGCACTGGATTTTTTTGTTCCACATTGTTATCTCTAGCTGAAGATCTAATCTCAGTCACTTTCTAACTTGGAGCTACATGTTGATGATTCAACAGCAAAGGTGGAACGCCAGCTCTAGGTGTACCACCTCCCTTCACCCTTTCCTGCTATTAATTTGTGAGATTTCTTGTCTGACATCCAGTGCCAGAGCAGCAGAAATTATCCACAAATAAGCAAAGGGAAAAGAAAATTACTGTCCTCAATTCCCAGTTGCTAGCACCTTTTCATGGCAGCTATCAAAGATACTACGATTGTTCATCAGCTTTGTATCATATTTAACCACAAGGTAAGATTTTAAATATATATATATATATATCTTCTGTTTTTGCACTATTGTTAATCTATTTGATACACAAATATATAATTACCATAACTGATATACTTTTTTTTTCTATATTACCATGTTTTGTATTGAACTGCTGCTGTTAAGTTAACAAATTTCCTGAAACATGCCAGTGATAATAAACCTGATTCTGATAAGCCTGGGACCTTATATACTGTAAATGCCATCACCAAGACTGTCTTTTTCTTCCTTGGTACACATCTCTGCATTGTTTTATTTACATTTGGCTATCCTAATGCAAAGCTTAATGTCCTTCCTTTCCCTGCACTCTGTGTCCAGGGCATTCCCTCTGCAGCTTCTGCCTGAATTTGCACTACGTTGTACTTGTCCTTCTTCCTGAAATTGTTGACGTATGGTGCCCCTTGTTTAAATTATGTTCTTTCTTGATTACAGGATTCTTCAAATTGGTTCCCTGATTTTTTTTTAAACCTCCTACAGCCTTCAAATCATCAAAGTCCTCCAAAATACTTGCTTTTCTATGCTTCTTTGATTTTCAGGAGCCAACTTTTGAAGGCCATGTATTCAATTGTTAATCACTGGAAATCTTTCTCCTTCCTTGTAGGCACTCTTTGATACTGGCCTTCTTGATCAGGCTTTAGTCTCTATTCCTAATAAGTTTTTGTTTAACTGTGTCCAATCACGTCTCTGAGATGTTTCACTATGCTAATAGAACTAAATAGACTCAAAATTATGTTCTTTAGGCTCCTGTTCAAGGCGTGCTTGGTGTTACTGATGGTGATACTGCATCCACCTTGCCAAGAACTTTAATTTTTTTGGTGAAGCAGCATGCAGGGCCCCGAGGATACTCAGCAGTCAAAGAGACAATCTTCAACTTTTTCTATTTCATTTATGTCTGCCAGGAACAAAACAGGTGTTTCTCTTGTTTTTGGCATCTTTCCCCATCCTTTCGAACCCTGATGAAGGGTTTCGACCTGACAGCTTGACTGTATATTCATTTCCACAGATGCTGCCTGACCTGCTGAATTCCTCCAGCATTTTGTGGGAGTTGTTGCTCCTGCTTTTTATTAACATTCAAGTTCATGGCTGTTATGAGCTAGTTTATTTCAAACTTTATTGTTTAAGTGGTCTGATTAGTCATTGCATTTCCACCATTACAAAGGTAAACTCATTTGGAATGTGTTTAATTGGCTGTGAAATACTTCAAGTTTTCCTAATGTCCCAATGGTATTGTACACTGACAATTTAGTGTAGTACTAAGAGAGTTACTGTGCTTCAGTTTGAGTTATTTTAAAAAAATGCCTTTTAGGTAGACATAGAATGTTTTAGATGAGCTTTCCTTGTGCCCTGGCCATTGTTTATTTTTCAATCAACACCCTTAAACAAATGAACATTTAAAAAAAACTATTGATGCTGGAAATCTGATCAAAACTGAAAACGCTAGAAATGGATCTAAGGATTCAAGGCCTTTGTCGGAACAAAGGTTTTGATAAAATGTCTTTTACCTGAAATGTTCTCTTATCACAGATGCTGTCAGGCATGCTGAATGTTCCCAGCATTTCCTTTTATATACTACAAAACAAACAATTTATGCAATTTCTTGACTATTCTTGGTACTTCAGAGCATTAAAAGAACTTGAAAGATACTACAAATGTATAACTTTTGCTTTCTTTAGAATTGTACACAGAAGAAGATGAGAAAGCTGACAGGAAATAAATAAACTTGGATTAAATGTTTTAATTAACAGACACAAGACACTGAAATGTTGCTGCCATAATTGGAAGCCTTTCAATTGGATGTGCATGTTCTTAAATATCCATGTTTTCTCCCTAAATATGGGATAGGAACTAGATTTTCTAATTGGGATGAAGGAATAGTGATGGAGTATGTGCATTGATAAAGAAGTCAGATGAACTTATTATGATATCTACTTTTGATGTCACCTTGTATTGGAGGACATGTTTAGATGCAAGGGCCAACCTCAGTTTGTATGCAGTTTGCTACAGGATTTAGGGAACCATATTTTATCTGTGTGAAACATTGCTCAAAGCATTGTAGCATCTGCTGGAAAAGTTATGCGTATGTTTCAGTGACGTTCATAAGTAGAACCATTTGCCTCAAGCAGGATGGACAATGAGGGAATAAAATTATTTATTTGGCAAATGTGATGGTATTGAGTACAGGAGATTGGTTGAAGCAATCTACAACCCCAGACCCGGGAGAATCTTATCAGTATGTTTAATTTTAGTGTCCTGCCATTTTACTATCATTTTTCTGTGGAGAGATGGACGAGCTGAGTGTTAACGAATAGTGCCTCTGCATCTTGCTTTATGTAACTGTCCCACAGAGCTACTAGTTATTATTAGAGCGGCTGCCTAGGATGATTCCATTGTACGCTTCCATTATGTCCTCATTCTGCACTTGCCTTTAACAATTCAGCATTAATTTTACCTGGCAATATTATGAGAACTAATAAGCTTTCCTGTTTATTTCCACAGAAAGACTGCTTGCAGGCTTGTGAATGATTTTGCTAACATTCGCAAATGAAGCTGGTTATGTTGATGTGCGGGATAACCTGTATCAGAACTAGTCATCCAAAGTAACCCAAGTTCAAATCCTCTTGGCAGACTGCAAGTTAACTTTAAGTGAATTAAATAACAATCTGGATTTGGTTTTTAATTAGCCATATCAGAGATGATAGAACAACCTAATTATCCGAAATGCAGTTCCATGATATCCTTCCAGGAGGAAGTAAAAGCTACGCTCTGTTGTGAATCCAGACCCCCTACAATGTTCCCCAGAAAGGCCTAACTAGTCATTTATGTCAGCAAATGAGAGCTTCATCAGCAATGCCTTACCTTGCTCATAAATGAAGGGAGCAAATTTCACAAATCAGTCCAGCCCAGCCAGAAAGGTAGACGTAGAGACATAGTGAGCACAGTCCAGTCACAAGCTTATCTTTTAAATTTAGACTTGCAGTTATTTGGCAGGAAGAGACATTGAGTTTCACATGTCGTTCCAAAATGAATCTAAGGTAACCATTTTTTTAACTACTGGTGTGAACGTTTTGTAACTTACTGTTTCATAATCATTATGACCTTGATATTTACAGGGAAAGGATTTGACAACAACTGGGGTGGAAAGTGAAAGATTTGCAGTAGTTTGCAAAAGTTTTAGGTATATATATATATATATATATATATATATATATATATATATATATGTGTGTGTGTGTGTGTGTGTGTGTGTGTGTGTGTGTGTGTGTGTGTGTGTGTGTGTGTGTGTGTGTATAAACATTTTCGCACAGTACTGTATTTGTCCATGTGGAGTGGAGAACAGTTTATAAATCGGACAGGAGCAAAGGATGTAGGGAATGCTGAGGGTGGAACACTGCAGGAGGGGTGTGGGACAGTTGGCAGACAAGGATTCACAGGGATGGGGGGTGGCACATGCGCAGATACACCCAGCCCTGAGACACCAGGCAAGGTTATTTGATTTCAAACAACCGGTTTATTGACTACACAGATGTCTCCCTGGTGCTTCCAGCTCCCTAAGACTTTTTCAGAGTACTGTATGACCAAACAATCATTTCTAGTTTACTTATAGTTTAATTATATTGCTCTTTGAACACCTTCTTTCCCAGAAGTCAACCTTTTCACTAGGCTTGGATAGCTATTCACTATTAAACATTACAAAATAATGGAAACAGTAAAGAAGAAAGTAGGTTGACGTAAATTCTGGGAGAGAGGAATTGCAGGCTGCTGGAGAAAAGAGATGGATGATCACATGAGTAAAAGAGGCTGCATGATGGTCATCAAGAGATTGAAGCTGGGTTTAATATGGATGAGCGGTTAATTACAGGTGATCATTGATGACGTGCCAATAGACCTCAGCAGGTCAGTAATTGTACTGAGATAAGTGATGGGGCATTTTGGTAACAGATAGATGTCAACAGATGGAATATTGTTTACAATTTAATCCATTGTGCTTTGAGAAAAGGTTTCTGCTCTTTGTGGCTCTCCAGACATACTGTATGTGTATATCCTGTACATGATGGATGCACATCCCTCACCTTCTTTTATCTACTAACTTTCACATAAACCAAGATCAGTTTAAAGCAAACTATAGAAGTACTTAGTCTATAAAGTCCAGGTTTTGATTCTACAAAGAGGGTGCACTCACATCAAGTTTAGTTGTGGGCTCATTGCTGTGAATGAATGCTGTAATTACTCAGAACTGGGGTGTGGTCAGAGGGCTGCAGGTATTAGGGTCTTGTACAAATAGGATTTATGGATATATTGGAGAGTGGAGTGGCTATTTCCAAGAGCAGATGGAAGCTGATAAGTGGAAGCAATGTCGTGTCGTGTCGTCGTGTCATGTACCTCTTATCAAGTTATGGTAAAGCTTATTGACACTTTTGGAAAATCAAGGATCAACTTTATTTTCCATATACGTTAGCATGTACTAGAAACTTATTGGTGCAGCATGCAACAAAAATATTCAGCAATTATAAAGAATTGTACAAAAATAAACTTAGATATAGAAGTAACGATATGGAATAAGGTGTGCATCAATACATGAAATAGCAGCTGGAATAGAAAATAGAATACAAAAATGGAAGTCTTACAGATAATAATAATGAAACACTTAGGATTTGGAAGTATGTATTTTTTTCTGTCTCCCTGATCAGTGACAATTTAATACCCATTACAATACTCTTCCATCACTTTCTCCAAGGGCAAGGATTACTGATATCCTCAGTACTGACTTGCCATCCCAATGACAACCCGTAACAGGATCACACTCAAAGTACTAAATTCATCATCTGGCTTTATGCATTTTTAAGGATTGACATTTGATGTTAATATTGAAACTTATCCCATGATGAATATAGCTTTAAGCTGCAGCTATGTCATTCACTGATGTTTTACAATGTAAGTTTTGCTCTGCATTTTTTCTTTGTCTTACTAGTTTAACTACATCTTTGTATACAATTTTCAATTACTTAATAATCTCAGCCAACATTATAAATAATTAACAAATATAAAATTCCCTTGTCTGTTCTCTCTGTATTGGCAACACTTCAAGACTGTTGGGATTCTACATCTTTACCTGTGTCAGAGGAATGATGTGCAGTTACTGGTGTTGAAAAATACAAAGGCCTGGAATCTCACTTTTGATCCCAGGATAGTAGCTGAGCAACAGTAAGGTATTGACAACTGCCTCCACTAATGAGAGGGGAAAATCCGCAGGGATTCTGCTAAATCCTTTAAAATTACTAATTAAACCTCTGCTAAAGTATTGGCCTTTATGCTCGGCAACTACTTTTAGAAAGGGCATCGAGGCCTTGTAGAGGCTGCCAGGAAAGCTAGCATTACGTGGTTTAGAAATGGGAAGGTAACGGATATCTAGTAAAGAACATCATAAAGTGTGGTAAACTATGTGTATACCTGTCTGGACACGCACCTCTGCTGACTGCTCCTGTGGCTCCTCCCACCGACCCCTGTATAAAGGCGATTGGAGGCACTGCTCCTCCCTCAGTCTCCAGGATGTTGTGGTCACGTTTGCAGCTAATAAAAGCCTATCGTTTGCCTCCCGTCTCCGAGAGTTGTTGATGGTGCATCATAAAGCAAGGCTTTTGGATGATTAAGTAAGAAGTAAAACTGTTGACCTACTCTTCGTGTTAAGAGTCATTGTTGCAGAGCACAGATAACTATGCTTTTCTCTGCCCATCTACCCTAATTCCTTTTGTCTGTACTATTCCTGTCTGGAAATACTTGTCTGAGTTTCTGGAGTGACATGAAATCAGAGATCAACACGTTTCATTCCATTGTAATGCAGTTTTAGTGTTGAGGGTCCAGATCCTTCTATGCTTTACCTATTTAAGTCACTGAGTCACTGGATTTTTCAGCATGGAAACTGGCTATTCAGCCCAACTAGAGGGCAGCCTTTCATTTTAATCCCCACGTTTCCCATTTGGTCCATAGCTGTCAATGCATAAGTGGATGGGAACCAGAGCACCAGATCAGACAGTGGAGGGATGTAGAGGAAGGTAGACAGCAGGGCAGGCCAGTAAAAACAGACAAAATCAAAATGATAGATATGAAAGGATTGATAGCTTGAAGTGTGTGTATTTTAACACCAGGAGATATTATGGGTAAAGATGATGGATTTAGACTATGCATCAGTACATGGAACTATCATGTTGTGACCATTATAGAGATTTGGTTGAGAGAGGGACAGGGATGGGTCCTTAATGTTCCAGGATTTTGATGTTTTAGAAAAGATAGAGAGGGAAGTAAAAGAGTTGGGGGAGTTGCATGACTAATCAGGGACAAAATCACAGCTGCACTCAAGGGAACGTAATAGAGAACCCATCCATTGAGCCTATATGGGTCGAACTCAAAAATAGGAAGGGTGCACAGACCACCCCAATAGACACCAGCACATTCAGGAAAATTCAGGTAGATTAATTAAAGGTGTAAAAACAATAAGATTGTTGTCATGGGAACTTCAACTTCCCAATATAAACTGAGACATTTTGAATGCAAAAGGTTTAGGTGGAGCAGAATTTGTTAGGTGCAAGCAGAATGGTTTCTTAAATCAACATATAGATAGTCCAACATAGGAAAGAGATGTACTGGACCTGGTGTTGGGTAATGAGCCTGGCCAGGTGACCAATCTTTCAGTGGGTGGGCACTTAGGGAACAGTGACCACACCTCCTTAAGTTTTAATATACTTATTGTTAGATTAAGTATGGACCTTGCAAGAGAGCATTACATTGGAGCAGGGCAAATTACAAGAGTATTAGTCAGGAAATAGGGTGAGTTAACTGGAACAGCTATTTTTGAGTAAGTCCCCAACTGACATGTGGAGGGTGTTTAAAGATCAACTGCACAGAGAACAGGACAGGTTTGTTCCAGACAGGAGGAAGAACAAAGATGGCAGGGTGAGAGAACCTTGGATGTTGAGAGGAGATAAATTTATTCAAGAAGAAAAAGGAAATGTATGTAAAGTTTAGGAAGCTAGAATCAAACAGAGCCACTGAGGATTATTGAAGAAGCCTGAAAAGAGCTCAAGAAGGGATTTAGGAAAGCCAGGAGGGGCCTTGAAAAGTCCTTGGTAAGTAGAATTAAAGAGAATCCTGACACATTCTATACATACATCAACAGCAAGAGGATAATAAGAGGAGAGGAGGACTTCTTGAGGATAAAGGGGGGGGGGGGGGAGAATTTGCTTGCAAATGGAGGATCTGGATGTCCTTAGTATGTACTTTACATTAATATTTACCAAGGGGAAGGATAAGAAGCATAGGGATATGAGCAGAGGGGATTTCAAGGCAAAGGAGGAGACAGTCTTGTGTCTCCTAAAGAGCATACAATGGATCGGTCTCCAGGGCCTGATGGGATATCCCAGGTTATTGAAAAGAGGCAAAGAAGAGACTGTTGGAGCCTTGACCAATATCTTTGTGTCCTGTCTCGTCACAGGCGAGGTTCTGGAGGACTGGCAAGTAGCTAATGTTGTTCCATTATTCAAGAAGTGAACCAGGGATAATCCTGTAAACTACAGACTGGTGAGATTTAATTAAAATTACTTAATTAAACCTCAGCTAAAGTATTGGCCTTTATGCTCGGCAGCTACTTTTAGAAAGGGCATCAAGGCCTTGTAGAGGCTGCCAGGAAAGCTGGGATTACGTTGTTTAGAAAATGGAAGGTAACAGAGATACATAGCAAAGAAGATACAGAGTAGGTGAATTTTAGTAAGGCGTTTGGAAGTAGGTACAGAGGAGATGCAGGGGTAAGTTTTTTATGCAGAGGGTGGTGAGTGCATGGATTAGGCTGCCGGCAATGGTGTTGGGGGCAGATACAAAAGGGTCTTTCAAGAGACTCCTGGATAGGTACATGGAGGTTAGAAAAATAGAGGGCTAGGATAACGCTAGGTAATTTCTAAAGTAAGTACATGTTCGGCACAGCATCATGGGCTGAAGGGCCTGTAATGTGCTGTAGGTTTTCTATGTTTCTAAGATCATAAAGCAAGGCTTTTGGGTGATTAAGTAAGAAGTAAAGTCTCACATCAGTGGTAGGGAAGTTACTGGAGAGAATTCTTAGGGGGAGGATTTATGAGCATTTGAAAAACCATGGGCTAGTTAGGGAGAGCCAGCATGGCTTTGTGCAGGGCAAATCATTTCTCACTAACTTGAATGAGATTTTTGATGAAGTGACACTGATTGAGGATAGTAGAGCTGTGGATGTTGTTTACATGAATTTTAGTAAGGCATTTCACCTCACGTCCCCCTCAAACTTCTCACATTTCACCCTTAACCTCCAGTTGTAGTCCCACCCAACCTCAGTGGGAAAAAGCCTGCTTGCATTTACCCTACCTATATCCCTCATAATTCTGTATATCTCCATCAAATCTTCCCTCAATCTTCTGCATTCCAAGGAATAAAGTCCTAACCTTACCGTTCCTTATTACTCAAGCCCTCCAGTCCCAGCAACAATCTTGCAAATTTTCTTCGTACTCTTTTAAACTTATTTACAACTTTTCCATAGGTAGGTGACCATTTGAAGCCTTCCCAGTGTTTTGGAAGTTAATAACCAAGAACAAATTTAAAATAACTAGAAATTAGGACATGATGGAAATGAAGATTTGTTTTGTCACTATTTTGTTATAATCTGTGTCACCAGAATGACAAAGGAAGCAGATTCAATTGTAATTTTCAAAAGGGAATTGCTTCTTTGAAGAAAAGATTTTCTGGGCTATGGAGAGAGAAATGGGAAAAGAATATAGGTCTTTTGGAGTGTCAGAATAGTTGAAATATGCCTAATGGTTCAAATCCTCTGTTCAGATGCTAGAAATTCTAAGCAACACATTCAAAATACTGGAGGAACTCAGCAGGTCAGGTAACATCTATGGAAATTAATAAACAGTCGATGTTTCGGGCCGAGACCATTCTTCAGGCCTAGAAAGAAAGGGGGCAGACACCAGAATAAAAAGGTGGGGGAAGGTGAAGAAGGCTAGCTGGAAGGTGATAGGTGAAGCCTGGTGGGTGGGAAAGGTCAAAAGCTGGAGAAGGGATCTAATAGGAAAGGAGAGTAGACCATAGGAGAAAGGGAAGGAGGAGTGAACTCGGCCTTTTTTCCTTGGAGCAACGGAGGATGAGAGGTGACCTGATAGACGTGTATAAGATGATGAGAGGCATTGATTGTGTGGATAGTCAGAGGCTTCTTCTCAGGGCTGAAATGACTAGCACAAGAGGGCTGAGTTTTAAGGTGCTTGGAAGTAGGTACAGGTGGTAGGTACAGATATCAGGGGTAAGTTTTTTTTGATACACAGAGAGTGGTGAGTACGTGGAATGGGCTGCCAGCGACGGTGGTGGAGGCGGATACGATAGGGTCTTTTAAAGAGACTCCTGGACAGGTACATGGAGCTCAGGAAAATAGAGGGCTATGGTTAACCCTAGATAATTTCTAAGGTAAGGACATGTTCGGTACAGCTTTGTGGGCTGAAAGGCCAGTATTGTGCTGTAGGTTTTTCTGTGTCTCTATGTTTCTGTGAGGAGGGCACCCAACAGGAAGTGATCCGCAGATGAGAAGAAGTAAAAGGTCAGAATGGGTAATAGAGGAAGAGGGGTGGTAAGTGGTGAAGTTCCTGCCTCACAACTCCCTCTCTCCTCTTTTAACCTGGATATTTCTTCACTCCACTCTCAGGATTGAAGCAGGAATTTAACCAAAAATGTTAGATTGATCCCAGAGAAGGTGAATGATTGGCACACTATCATGCGCCAATGGGCCTGTACCATTTTGTATTACCCCATGTTCTATATTCGAATTCCTTTTCTCCACATGATGCTGCTTGACCTGTTAGAGTTACTCCAGAAGATTGTTTGTTTCTACGGCTCTTTTTGTTGATTACTACCGAGCTAAAAGTGCTACCATATGGTTGTCTGTGACATTTTCCACAATAAAAATCTGCCATCATTCCCCGTACTTGCTACGTCATTAAGGGTGCCTCCAAAGAACTGCTGCTTTGGAAGCTGCTAAAATCGGAGAGACACTGCTGCCATTCATGGGCTCCATGGCACAGAAAGGAGTCACCCACCAGTAGGCAATGTCATTTGCATGAGTTTATCCAAATGAAAGGCTGTAAATTAAGATGGAGACATGAAATTCCACAGTGGTGCAGAGGTTAGCACAATGCTTTGCAGTGCCAGCCACAAGACCAGGGTTCGATTCCCGCCACTCCCTGTAAGGAGTTTGTACGGCCTCCCCGTGACCGTGTGCCCTTTGTCTGGGTGTCCCAGTTCCCTTCCACAGTCCAAAGATGGATAGTTGAGGTTAGGGTTACTGATTTGTGGGCATGCTATGTTGGTGTGGGATGCATGGTGTTACTTGCCTCAGTACAGCCCTTGCTGATTTGATTTGACGCGGACTGTATATTTCGATGCACATGTGACAACTAAAGCTAATTTTTATCTTTTCCACGGCACAGAAGGCCCAAATTCGGTTTGCAAGTATCTATATCAATGACCTGAAATGTTTCTCTTCTCACAGACAGAAAAAGCCTGACCTGCTCTGTATTTCAAGCTTCTTCAGGTTTTATTTCTGCTGTCACCACTGCAAAATGTGGAAATCAAAGGGGAATTTTAGAGAATAAACTGACAGGAGAGACTGGGTTAGAGGGAATACAGCTGGAAAAATACAAATAATGGCAAAAGGAAGAGAAAGGATGAATAAGGAAGGATATGTTCTGCAGTTAATTGCAGGGCGATGTGAACTGACTGAGAGGTGATAAGGCAAGAGGTGGTGGATCAGATACAGGAGGATCTATTCAGAAGATGATCTGGAGTACTTGGAATGGGCAGTCAGGTACATGTAAATGGGGGCATCAGTCTGGATTGATAAAGATGGAGGCAATGTACTTTCCGGTTTAGAGTTGCAGAGGTCATTAGTCATGAGAGAAGAAGGATAGCAATTAACAACGATGGATAATTGAAGGAGGAGGATGAAAAACTTGTTAGTTGCCCAGATAATTTGGTGCCCTTTAACTGACACCAAAGTAGGTCTCGATACCACCTGCCTATAAGCCTGGGCCTACTCCACACACTAAAAATACATCATCTGGATGACCACACAGAATAAGAATCTTCTTTCCTGTTAAGTTGAGACTGCTGGTGGGAAATTTGATCTGTATAACATATAGTCTTTCATATTAGAATTTATGTTGGTAATGACCCAAACATCTTTAGTGCTTGGACACAACATCATTCCTTGTATTTGACTTTAGTCAGTAATCAGGTCATTGATGCTAATAATAGAACAGTATCTCCATAACAACCAAGTTATACAATATATACTAATGTATTGCATCAACAAGTTGATTTCTCCCTCCTACCCATATCCCATATATCTTGCTGGTTCTCAAATTTTAGTGAAGAGAGGAACAGCTTGGGCATGATTCATAATCATTTGGTCTCTCGGATAATTGGTTGTGAGTCCTGGATTTCTATATGGCCCTGGAATTCTATATGGCCCCACAACAAGAGATAGGTACAGATTTCTCGCAATTGTGTCAAATGGCTGATTGATGATGAATCAGTAGTCATTTTATATTGCTCTCGAGTTTTACTTTAATTGCCTTGGCTTTATATAGTCTTTCTTCCAACGTGACCACAGCTGACTATGATCAGTCAATGACAACTTTCAGAATGTAAGATTAACTATAATCCATGTGAAAACTGATTTATCGAAACAAGAACACTTTACCTCATGGGAGCTTTACAAACTTGATAAGAAAAATCCTCATATATCAAACAGAAGCTGGCAACATGCTACTAGTAACAACTACAAACTGCTCTTGTATTAAATACACTCAGCAGTTAAATCTTAAACTAGAACATTTTTGCAGATCAACATTGTCTGCAGTCGGAGTCAGCAACTGTTAGTTCCTTCCTCCCTAGCCCAACTGTGGATGTTTGGTTCTCATCTTATTTCCTCACAAGAGAGTACAATGCTGGATTAGTCCACATTCTAACTCAACCTTTCTTACCACATTACTACAGCAGTAGTTCTCTCTTCCCATATTTAGAGCAAATCCTCTTTAATAGCAGGTATTACAGGTTATATCCACATAGTGATGTCATCTGTGGTCAGGTCTGATCTGGTTGTGTGTGGGTCATTAGACAACTGACCATTGTAATAGCCAGTCAGGCAGCAGACAGGAACAGCAGAATTCCTCGAAAGTGCTTCGGAAATGCTCCTGGAGTAAAGCTGCATATAGCCAAAACACCTCGGTGACCACTGCACCTGCGCTGGTTGGTCCCTCATTCAAGTTTTCTCATCACCTGGATTTTGACTCCATGTTATTAATGTTAGGATCACAGTGAACAGAGCACCCAGTATGGACCATGCCTTCCTTCCAGCTCTCACCTGTAGCAGATGATGCAACATAATAACCATTTCCTACTGTATGAAGGAAAGGTGCATGGCAGATTTCTGCTCAGTAAGTTTCTAAAGAAAGAGCATTAACTCTATTTTCCTCTCCACAATTGCTGTCTGACCTGCTGAGCTTCTGCAGCATTTTGTGGTGTTATTTTCAGCTTTCTGTAGTTTTCTTTAGCCTTTGGACCCTAAAGAAAATCTACAGGATCATCCAAGACTGCAGAAAAGCATTAAGTATAGACTATTAGTAAAGAGGTCAGAAACCAGTTGGAGACAATACAATACCTAGAAGTAAATAAAAGGACAAATCACTCACAACCTGGGATGTTGGGAGCCTCCAGACCCCCACGGATATTTTGATTGTTCTCTCCCCATCTCCACCATTCTGCCTTCTTTCTTTTTCCAGTTGCACCAGTTTCAGTACATCTAATGACGTTGTAGCGATGTGCTACACACAGAGCTTGAAATAACGACACGCAGTCGGTAAGTTGCACTCCAGACTAGTTTTTTCAAACTTCGCGGCACTGGTTTTTACACAGTTCCATTCCCACCCTCTCTGGGCGGAAATGACGTCAGAGGCGCATTACAAAAGTCTCTTCCCGCGCGCGGGCTTTCTCCCCTTGCTGGTGAAGAAGAAGGCCCAGCACCATTTTGGGGCTGGTCTCTCTGCCGATGCGTGCGCCGTTTTGTGAGCCGGTTCGCCTGCATAGAAAGTGGGTCGCCACATAACCCCCCCCCCCCAGAACCAGCGATACACCCCCCAATGTCCACAGTCTGGATCAGTCTCTGTTTGGGAGGTCTGCCTCTGCGCCGCGGTGCCTGAACCTCGACAGGCTGCACCAAGTCCACATGGGCTGGTTTGAGTCGGTCCACCGTGAAAACCTCCTCTTTCCCCCCAATGTCCAGAACGTACGTGGACCCGTTGTTGTTGATCACCTTGAACGGCCCCTCGTACGGCCGCTGTAGCGGTGCCCGGAGTCCGCCCCTTCGTACAAACACAAACTTACAGTTCTGCAGGTCTTTGGGTACTCAGGGTGGGATCTGTCCCTGCTGTGAAGTCGGTACGGGGACCAGGTTGCCAAGCCTTTCGTTTAGTCTGTCCAGGACTGCTGCGGGTTCTTCCTCTTGCCCCCTTGGGGCTGATATGAACTCTCCTGCGACGACCAGGGGTACGCCGTACACCAGCTCGGCCAACAAGGTGTGCAGATCCTCTTTGGGCGCTGTGCAGATTCCAAGCAGGACCCAGGGAAGCTCGTCCACCCAGTTAAGCCCTTTCAGGCGGGCCATGAGAGCCGACTTCAAGTGACGGTGGAAGCGTTCCACTAGTCCGTTTGACTGTGTGTGGTAGGCAGTTGTGTGGTGTAGCTGCGTTCCTAACAGGCTGGTCTCAGCCGACCACAGGCTGGAGGTGAACTGGGAGCCTCTGTCGGAGGTAATGTGGGCCTGTACCCCGAAACGTGCTACCCAGGTTGCAATCAGTGCTCGGGCACGGGAATCAGCGGTGGTGTCGGTGAGCGGGACCGCCTCTAGCCATCTCATGAACTGGTCTACCATAGTTAGGAGGTACCGCGCTCCTCACGACACTGGTAGGGGCCCCACGATATCCACATGAATGTGGTTGAACCTCCAGTGGGTGGGTTCGAACTGCTGTGGCGGGGCTTTGGTGTGCCGCTGCCCCTTGGCTGTTTGGCACTGCGCGCAAGTTCTGGCCCATTCGCTGACCTGTTTGCGAAGTCCATGCCACACGAACTTGCTGGAGACCATCTGGACGGTTGTCCTAATAGGTGGGTGCTCCAAGCCACGTATGGAGTTGAAAACTCGCTGCCTCCAGGCTGCCAGGATGATGGGGCGAGGTTGGCCGGAAGCCACGTCACTCAGGAGGGTCCTCTCACCTGGGCCTACGAGAAAGTCCTGCAGCTGCAAACCCGAGACTGCAGTCCTGTAGCTGGGCATCTCGTCGTCTGCCTGCTGCGCCTCCGCCAGTGCTGCATAGTCCACCCCCAGGGACAGGGCCTGGACAGCTGGTCTGGAGAGTGCGTCCGCCACGACGTTGTCCTTTCCCAAGACATGCTGGATGTCCGTCGTGTACTCGGAGATGTAGGACAGATGTCGCTGCTGGCGGGCCGACCATGGATCGGACACCTTCATGAACGCACAGGTCAACGGTTTGTGGTCCATGCATGTGGTGAACGGCCTGCCTTCTAAGAAGTACCTGAAATGCTGGTTTGCCAGATACAGTGCCAACAGCTCCCGGTCGAAAGCACTGTACTTGAGTTCGGGTGGCCGTAGGTGCCTGCTGAAGAACGCCAGGGGTTGCCAGCGCCCCTCGATGAGTTGCTCCAGCACCCCACTGACAGCTGTGTTGGATGTGCCCACTATGAGGACAGTCAGAACATCCATTCTGGGGTGCACCAGCATCACATTTTTAACAAAAGCGGCCGCGGCCTCTTCGTCCCAAGTAATGTCCTTGCCTTTACCCGACATCAGGGTGAACAAAGGGCACATGATACGGACTGCTGAGGGGAGGAAGCGGTGGTAGAAGTTCACCATACCATTGAATTCCTGAAGGCCTTTGACCGTGTTGGGCCGGGCAAAGTGGCGGATCACGTCTACCTTGGTGGGCAGAGGTGTTGCCCCATCTTTGGTAATCCTGTGGCCCAGGAAGTCGATAGTGTTGAGTCCAAACTGGCATTTGGCCGGGTTGATCGTGAGGCCAAAATCACTCAGGCGGGAGTAGAGCTGGTGGAGGTGGGACAGATGCTCCTGACGACTACTGCTGGCTATGAGGATGTCATCCAAATAGATGAACGCAAAGTGTAGGTCACATCCCAGTGCCTCCATTAGCCGCTGGAACATCTGTGGGGCATTCTTCAGGCCGAACGACATTCAGAGGAATTCGAACAGGCTGAACGGGGTGATGAGTGCTGTTTTGGGGATGTCTTCAGGGTGCACTGGGATTTGATGTTATCCCTGGACGAGGTCTACTTTGGAAAAGATTCTTGCCCCGTGCAGGTTTGCTGCAAAGTCCTGTATGTGCGGCACGGGGTAGTGGTCTGGAGTTGTAGCCTCGTTCACTCTGTGGTAGTCGCCGCATGGTCTCCAGCCCCCGGCTGCTTTGGGCACCATGTGCAGGGGGGAGGCCCATGGTCTGTCGGACTGCCGTACGATCCCCAATTCCTCCATCCTCTTGAACTCCTCTTTCGCCAGGCAGAGCTTGTCCGGGGGGAGCCTTCATGCGCGGGTGTGGAGGGGTGGTCCCTGGGTCGGAATGTGGTGCTATACTCCGTGCCTGGGCATGGCTGCCCTGAACTGCAGTGCCAGAATCGATGGAAAGTCCGCCAGGGTTCTGGTGAATTCATTGTCCGACAGCGTAATGGAGTCCAGGTTTGGGGCCGACATCTTGGCTTCACCCAGGGAGAACGTCTGGAAAGTCTCGGCATGGACCAGTCTTTTCCCTTGCAAGTCGACCAGCAGGCTGTGAGCTCGCAAGAAGTCCGCCCCCAGGAGTGGTTGGGCCACGGTGGCCAGTGTGAAGTCCCACGTGAACCAACTGGCGCCGAACTGCAGCTGCACTGTGCGGGTGCCGTATGTCCGTATCGTGCTACCATTTGCGGCCCTCAGGGTGGGTCCTGGCTTCCTGTTGCGGGTGTCGTACCCCGTTGGGGGCAAGATGCTGATTTCCGCTCCGGTGTCGACCAAGAAACGGCGTCCCAACTGTTTGTCCCAGACGTACAAGAGGCTCTCCTGGTGGCCAGCCGCCATAGCCATTAGTGGAGGCTGGCCCTGGCTTTTCCCGGGAACTTGCAGGGCGGGCGACAATGGCGGGCTTTTGTGCCCCACCGCTGGTGGTAGAAACACCACTGTTCATTGGCACATCCTCACTCCTGCCTCTGGGTTGCCGGGCCTGGTCTGGCCTGTTGTTGGGCGCGTGGCTTGCTAATCTGTCTGATGGATGCCCTGCTCTTCCTCTTGGCTTTCCACAGCACGTCTGCCCGGGGGTCACTGAAATCTGCGTCGGCCAGTAGCAGATGTATGTCCTCGGGCAGTTGCTCTAGGACCGCCTGCTCAAACATGAGGCAGGGCTTGTGTCCTTCAGCCAGGGCCAGCATCTTGTTCATTAATGCTGACGGTGGCCTGTCTCCCAAACCATCCGGGTGCAGCAAGCGGGCACCCTGCTCATGCCGTGAGAGGCCGAAATTCCCTATGAGCAGCGCTTTGAATGCTGCATATTTGCCTTCTTCCGGGGGTGACTGTATGAAATCCTCAACCTGGACAGCTGTCTCCTGGTCAAGGGAGCTCACCACGTAATATTAATGCGTGGAATCAGAGGATATCTGCTGAATCTGGAACTGGGCTTCTGCTTGGTCAAACCACACGCGTGGTCGCAGCGTCCAGAAAGTCGTCAGTTTTAGCAAAACTGCGTGAACAGATGAAAAGTCGATCATCTTTGGTCCAAATCCCGTTTGGACCGTCAGGGTCACCAATGTAGCGATGTGCGACACACAGAGCTAGAAATAACGACACGCAGTCGGTAAATTGCACTCCAGACTAGTTTTTTCAAACTTCGTGGCACTGGCTTTTGCGCAGTTCCGTTCCGGCCCTCTCCAGACGGAAATGACGTCAGAAGTGCATTACAAAAGCCTCTTCCTGTGCACAGGCTTTCTCCCCTTGCAGGTGAAGAAGAAGGCCCAGTGCCATTTTGGGGCTGGCCTCTCTGCCGACGCGCGCGCCATTTTGTGAGTCGGTTCGCCTGCGTAGAAAGTGGGTTGCCACAATGTTACCTTTTATATCGAGGCTTCTAGCTTGTCTTCCATTTCCATTCATCCATAGCTGGCAGGGCTCTCGACCACATTCATTCCATTTCCAAGACTTCTTTTTTCATTCCTTATCCACCTGACTCCTTTCAGAATTTCAAAAAGACCATTCTCTCCACAACTCCTTGAGCCATACTTCCATCTCCATCAATGCCACTCAGTTTTTCATGCCATCTTCCCATGAAGCCAAAGGAAATGCAAGCCCTACTCTTTCAGCTCTTCACATTGCATCATTTAGTATACCAAACACTTCTTCCAGGCTCGGCAGCAATTCACCTGAACTTCTTCCAATCTAGAGTATTGTGTTCAAATGTCACAATGTGGTTTTCTCTAATTTGGGTAACAAAACCAAGTTTATGTGACCATTTTACAGTATGCCTTCATTCAGTCCAATAGGCTTTTGGTTGTTTGTTGCTTCAATTTGCCATCCAACTTACACACTAACTTCTCCATCTTTGGCCCCTTACATCCAGTGAGACGTTAGTTTTAATGAACAGTACCTTATTGTCTACCTAGGCACATCACATCACATCACATCACTCAGGATTCAACACTGAATTCAAAAATATCAGACAAAACATTCTTTCTGGCTGATTCTGATAACTGTTCATCAGCTGCCAACATTAATTCTTCTTTTCTCTCTCTATAGATGCTGCCTGACTTTCTGAGTATCTCAAGTGTTCTTCTTTTGTGGATTTCAAGCACCTGCACTATTTTGTATCTCACAGTTCCAATCATTACTCCAATTTTTTTTCTCTCTCTGTTTTCCTTTATTTCCACTCAGGTCGTATATGTTTACCAAGTTTTATTTGCCTGTCCCAGACAACGCCAGGCCTTCCTTCTGTTCTTCCCAACCTTTGTTGTCATTTAAAACATGATTAATTTCAAGATTTTTTTCTATTTCTGAAAAAAAAGTCCCTGATCTGAAATGTTAACTTGTTTTTTCCCCCCACAAATTGTGACTTGATCTAATGAGTATTTCCATCAATCTGCTGCATTTTGTTATTCAATTACCTCATTGAAACAGTGCTGCTGAGTGATAGACTCACAGAAACAAATAGCACAGCAGATGGTCCATTCGACCCACCTCATCCCTTCTGACCATGGTGTCTATCCACGCTAATCCCATTTTCCCAAGTCAGACTGGTATCACTCTACATCAGTCAGTCCTTCCATGAGTTTTGCTCTGGCCTTATCACATGATGGGCCGGAGGTAGGCAACTCAATTTCATAAAATACTCCATCGAGTGAAGAAACATAAGGAGGCGAGAGGGAAATTTATTCAGTATAAGATGGTACACAGATATTATTGGACACCAACTAGACTACAAAATGGGGATTGTTGATAATCATTTATGCTGGAAATGTAAAAATGAGGTGCGCACATATTTTCACATGATTTGGGAGTGTTCCATGGTTCGTCCATTTTGGTGTGAAGTTCTTGATTTGTTGGGGAATTGGTTGGGTCCTACACTGCCCTTGTGCCCATGGCTTTGTCTCCTGGGTGACAGGACAATGATACCTAATGTAAACAATGTCAAATTTACTATTTTAAAGGTGGGTCTCATCACAGCTGCAAGAATTATATTGCAAAACTGGAAAAAACCCAGATGTCCCACTGTGAGGGAATGGACTGAGGAAATGGTTAAGATTTCATCATATGAACACATGTTGGGAAGAATTAACAGTGAGGGAAAAGTGCAAGACACGTGGAATCAATTTAGGTTGTATGTTAATTTAAACTTAAATTAGAAGTTTATTTTCTGTTTCTTAGTTTTATACGTTTTCCTGTCATGGGATGGCTGTGTAAATATGCTGTACTGTATCTGCTCTATAATACACTGTGCTGGTTTGTAAAATAAGAATAAATAATAAAAATTTGAATTACAAAAAAAGAAACATATTTATATATTTTATAAGATATTTAAATACATGTAAACACATCCCAGATGGATTATCTATGGTAGATGGCATACATACACTAAGGAATCATGTATTGTGGATTCTTAGGAGGCCATTTTACAGTTGGTAAATTTTTCATCTGGTATTTTCAGCAACTTCCCTCTTTCCATCTAATTTAATCAAGCAACTAATGAGCAGCTCTGATAGCAATGGCACTCCACCACTTCAATGTCAGCTACCCTCACAGAGCCCTTTCTCTATTCTATGCTGCCGAGGATGTTCACATTTCAACCCAAAAATCAATCCCAGATGATTCTATCAATAACATATTACAAGGGTTCTTTTAACAGCAGCTTTTGCTGTTTAAGTATGCAGTTAAGAAAGACTGGTTCAGCATTTCTTCACAATTATCAGTCAGATATTTAGATGTTTAAAAATATAGAAGCATTAAGACAGGTGTTTGTTTTTTGCATGCATAGCATAGGTTTAAAATCTAAACTAACACAGTCAATTAAAGTATGTTTATTACGGGGAACTGTAATTCAATGGAAGCTGGAAGATGGAAAATTAATTCTAAGCATTTGCTTAAAGAATGCATGCCTCTAGGATTCATTTGAGATGATTAAATTTTTGTTTCTGTCAGTTATTGTGCAGTGGCAGATGATTTCCTGGCAGTCAGTGACTCTCAGGGAAAACACAATAAAAATGCTTTGCTTCAGGACGTTCTCTGGTGAATTGGATGTTGTCAGCTCAAAGATTGACTCTGATAGACAGTTTTGGAGCCAACTGAGATACCAGCATCAATCAGAATCAGCCAATTACCAGCAAGTAGAGGTGGAACTTCCTTATTTTTTCCTTCATTGTTAAGTGCCCCAGGAAGGCAAAACAAGAAGCAGAAGCTGACCATATTAATGTTATGCTCTCCACAGATGAGCAAACATGTTTAGCTTTCTCTTTCAAGCCGTGAAGCTACTTGTCATTTCCATTATCAAATGTTACCCAGAGCATCCAAGTTGTCAAGAATATGTGCAAAGGATCTTCTGTAATTCTCCTCACATTTCTCCTTTAGGTCTGTCAATTTGAAAATCAGGATAAAGATCCAGCCTATCATAATTCCGGTATAGACTCTAACAATCTCAAAGGTTACATGTACGGCTTATTTTCTCAGCATATACATACATACATACATATATCCTTTTTAATGGGAATGTAAAGTTAAATTTTTGTTTGATCTTCTGGAACTGTATTTTCTCATGACATGTCTGTGAACTTAACAAAGCATTCAGGAGGTAAATTTTCTTGATGTTTCTAGCATGCATACTGTGCAGGAATGATACAAGAAACTTTTGTATTGTGTGGAAGTTCAGATTGTAGCAGTTTGTTTTTTTAAGGTTGTGTAGAAATTTCCAGGTTGTTAAAGATCTACAAAAACATAGTCAGTAGCTACACCATTAGGAATAAAATTAACATTACCAAGAGCTCATGTGAAACAGCCACAAGACACAGTAATCTTACTCAGTAAATACTAGTATAACACTTCAAAAAAATTATATAGACCCAAGTGCACACAACCACGACTGATGGGTATCATCCATTTCAAAGCAGTTCCAACAAGTTCAGATGCAAATTGGAGAAGGGTGAATTATCAATGCAAGTCATCCTCTGTTATGGAAAATGTGTTGTTATGGCTGTACATAATAAAGAACTTCATTTCCCAGTGGGCAATGTGAGCGGTTCACCCCTGAACTGGAAGTGATGTTGGTGAGCTGACTGCACATGTTGTGTTGAACAGTGTGTTGTAGATAAAATGTTCTAGTTTTCTATCCACGTTAAATTTGTCTTTATTAAGAGCAAACATAGCATGGTGTCAGAAGTTGATGTGAGGTCTAAACACGGACCATAACTGAATATTGTGAGCAACTGAAGAAAGGGACGCTAATGACAGAGAAGTTGTGGCCCTGAGAGAGCATATTGTTCCAGAGTTCACCAAGAGAAAATCAGATGACAGGCTGAAAATTCCCATCATGGATAAGCTAAGTCCTTCCATACCTATGCAATTTACCGGCAATCTAACGAATAACTGGAAATGCTTCAAACAGCTTTTCAATATATATTTAGAGGCTAGCAGAGCAAGAGGGGCTGATGAAAAATTGAAAGTCTGTTTTTCTAAATATAATTGGCGAAGATGCTTTGGACATCTATAACAGCTTTCAAACTGATGAGACAGCCCTTATTGAACACCCTGATGACAAAATTTAAGGAGTATTTTGTCTCAAGTAAAAACATCACATTTGCAAGATATATTTTTTTTTCCTATAACCAGAAACAAAGTGTTAGCTTCAACCAATACTGAGCTGAGCTTCACACACTGAATAAATCTTGTGAGTTTAGAGATTTGGAAGACCCTCTAGTTAGAGACAAAATATTTTGTGGAATCCTAGATAACGGGCTTAGAGAAAGATTACTCTCTGAAAAATATTTGACACTGGAAAAGGCTGTGGAGATGTGTCAGGCAGCAGAGACTACACGATCACAAGCTAAGGAGCTGCACAGGGCTGACACAACAGTGTATGCTGTGAAATCAAAGAGACCAAGCAATAACAAAGTGAAAAGGAAGGCACAAACAGTAAATGTGTAGATAGGCACATTCCAAAGACATAGCCTGCTCATGGGAAGTACTGCAGTAATTGTGAAGAGAAGAATCATTTTGCAAAGTGTTTTATGTTTGGAATAAAATTAAGAGAAAGGTTGCTGAAGAATGGAGGAAATCTTTATAGATTCTCTACAGACTGCTGGTGCTGGCAGAATGAATTGTTCCAGGGACTGTGATTCCATTCCAGCTTGACAACAAAGCCATCAATGCAGCCTCACCAGATGAGTTCCTCCAGCATTTTTTGTGTGTTGCTCAGAGAAAGAGCTTCTCACCAGCATATATGCACTTGAAAGTTTCCATTAGTACTTCTATGGACAAGCCTTTGAAGTGGAGTCTGACTATAAACCACTGGTCTCAAATATGTCCAAACCACTGAATGACTGTCCCAAGAGGATAGTTGATAAGGCTACAGAAATATGCCGTGAAGATGTTCTCCACACTAGGAAAATATATGTTTGCTGCTACTGATGCACTATCTCGAACAGTCAACGAGACAGCGCACAAGCAGAGATTAATGCTGATATACATGCCTATGGTGCCACAATTGTCGCCTCCATTCCAGTATCTCCCAACAGACAGAGAAGATTCGGAAAGCAGCAGGGATGGATGAATTAATGAAAGCACTCAGAGACAATACAGAAAGGATGTCCAGCAACCAAGAATGACTGTCCGATGTGTATTCGGGATTATTGGGCATGCAGAGCTCAACAGTCAGTAGTGAAAAATATGTGAACAGGTTTGTGATTCCAGTATCACTACACAAGGAAATGCTCCAGAAGATTCACAAAGAGCATCTTGGTGAGGGAAAAATGTGAATGTAGAGTTCAGGAAGTGATGTACTGGTAAGGAAGAACCAAGACATGAGCCAGATCACTGCTTCATGTGAAATACTCCTTACCTGTAGACCAAAGCAGCAAACAGAACTAATTACAGCGCACCTGTACCAGAAAGGCCGTACTTCAAAGTTGAAGTGGACTTGTTTGATTACAATGGAAAGACTCATATTGTTGTAACAAACTACTTTTCCAATTAACCAGAGGTTCTAGCATTAAACCCATGCTGTTTGTCTTTATTAAGAGCAAACATAACAGAAATTACCTGTAAAGTTTTTTTTCTCCTCTTATTTCAGTTCAAGTCATTTCTCACCTCCCATGTAAAACTGATGCTTTAGCTTCTCTCACATTGACATGGCGGTGTGCTTACCTAGCAAGTTTTGAATTTCAGGTCACAATCTCCAACAGGCTGCAACTATGCTTATGTTGTGAAGAAACAGCTTCCATCACCATCAGCTGTGGTACAAGCTTCCTCCCCAACAGTGAACTATCATAGCAAATACAGATAGCAGCCTTATCCCTTGCACTTGAGAAAAAACACAGAGAGTGCAATAAACACTCAGCAAGACAGATAGGATCTGTGGAGAGAGAAGCAGAAGTAATAAAATTAGAAAACGCACTCTTCTATTGTATACAGACTATTTTGTATGCACTCTCCTCCATTGTTCCAAACCGGGCTAGCAACGTTTTCCTGCAGATAGAGACGAAGGTGACAGCAAAAGGACATGGAACAGATTCTAATGTGTCCAGGTGGAAAAGCTTCTCTGCAGTTAAACATTATCTGAATAAGCCAGAAGGGTTCCCTTCACTCACCTCTGTTTCACATGAGAGGCTGCCACTGAGACGTGCCATCTGTTGTATGCTGATAATCTATTGAACATAATCTCACAATTTCTATTAATACAAACACCAAAAGGCAAGCAAGTTTACCAACACAGACAAAAGGAAACGTGTTCAAGTGAAAATTTCACACCAATACCTTTAATTATTTCATTCCTGCAGAACAAATGTGTTCCTGATACATTCAAACTGGCAAGACAACCAGTTCCATGAGCAGCAAGGATTGTTTGCTTGCCTACATAGTAAGAGATTCCTTCACTTCACATCCCCTCAAAACTAATCAATAAGTTCCAGGACCTTGGCCACAATACTTCTTTGTGCAATTGAATCCCCACTTGCAGACCCCAGTCAGTTTGGATTGGCAACAACATCTCCTCCACGATCTCTATCACACAAGGCTGTGTGCTTAGCCCCCTGCTCTACTCAGTTTATGCTTATAACTGTGTAGTTAAGCTCAGCTCCACTGCCACATTCAAGTCTGCTGACGTCACCACTGTCATTGGCCAAATCAAAGATGGTGATGAATCAGCATATAGGAGGGAAATTGAAAATCTGGCTAAGTGTGCCACAACAACAACTTTTTACTCAATGTCAGCAAGACCAAGGAGCTGATTATTGACTTCAGGAGTAGGAAACCAGAGGTTCATGAGCCAGTCCTCATCGGGGGATTAGAGGTGGAGAAGGTCATCAACTTTTAAGTTCCTCGGTGTTATTGTTTCAGAGGATCTGTCCTGGGCCCAGCATGTAAGTGCAATTACGAGGCAGCACAGCAACGCTTCAACTTCCATAGGAGTTTGCCAAGATTTGGCATGACTTCTAAAGCTTCGACAAACATAAGAAATAGGAGCAGGAGTAGGCTATCTGGCCCTTCGAGCCTGCTCCACCATTCAAAAAGATCATGGCTGATCTGGCCATGGACTCATCTCCACCTACTTGCCTTTTCCCTATAACCCTTAATTTCCCTACTATGCAAAAATCTATCCAACCTTGTGTTAAATATATTTACTGAGGTAGCCTCCACTGCTTCATTGGACAGAGAATTCCACAGATTCACCACCCTCCTCCTTATCTCCATTCTAAGTCTACTCCCCCAAATCTTGAGGCTATGCCCCATAGTCTCACCTATCAGTGGAAACAACTTTCCTGCCTCTATCTTATCTAACCCTTTCATAATATTATATGTTTCTATAAGATCTCCTCTCATTCTTCTGAATTACAGCAAGCACAGTCCCGGGCCACTCAATCTGTCTTCATAGTCTAACCCCTTCAACTCTGGATTCAACCTGGTGAACCTCCTCTCCACTGCCTCCAAAGCCAGTATATCCTTCCAGACCAGAACTGCACACAGTACTCCAGGTGCGGCCTCACCAGTACCCTGTACAGTTGCAGCATAACCTTCCTGCTCTTCAATTCACTCACTCTTGCAATGAAGGCCAACATCCCATTTGCCTTCTTGATAGCCTGCTACACCTGCAAACCAACCTTTTGTGATTCATGCACAAGCACTCCCAAGTCCCTCTACACAGCAGCATCCTGCAATTTTTACCATTTAAGTAATAATCTGCTTTTCCATTTTTCCTTCCAAAGTGGATGACCTCACATTTACCAACATTGCGTTCCATCTGCCAGAGAAGGAACTCTCTTCTCATTGCTGCCATCACGAAGAAAGTACAGGAGCCTCAGGAATCATATCACCAGGTTCAGGAACAGTTATTACCCTTCAAACTTCAGACTCTTGAACCAAAGAGGATAAATTCACTCAACTTTATTTCATCGTTGAAATGTTCCCAAAACCTGTGAACTGATGGACACACTTTCAAGGACTCTTCATCCCACCTTCTCAATAGTTATTGCTTGCTTGCTTGCTTGCTTATTTATTTGTTTGCTTGTTTGTTTATTTTTTTCTTCTTTCTTGTTGTATTTGCACATCTTGTTGTCTTTTGCACACTGTTAGTACTCCCAGTTGATGCAATCTTTCATTGATTCTATTGTGGTTATTGGATTTACTGAATATGCCTGCAAGAAAATGAATCTCAGGTTTGTACATGGAATATATGTACTTTGATTATAAATTTACTTAGAACATTGAACTTGGAAGGACAGTGCTGTTGGTGGTCTCAAAACCTTAAATATTTAAATACTAGTCATTAAATACTTTAAATACAATAAACCAATTAATAATGATCAGTACTGAGTAAGCAAGGACTTATTGACTAAGAATTGGAAAAAAATATCATCCTTACTCTATATTCAGCCAAACGCCAAGCCCACACTCTGATTAGACCTCAACCACCAGTTGCTTCTTTCTTAGCAACACCTCTGGAGCCTAACTCAGTTCTAGATAAGTATATTCCTTCAAGAGTGAAGGAAAGCACATCGCACAGCATCTGAGGCCTTGAACTTCAAGCATTCCATAGTGGTCACTGGTGTCTATGAAGAGATGATATTGAGCACTTTAGGCAGGAGATTACCATCTCCAGCTGTAGGCATATTTTTGAGTTTTAACAAGATGAAAATGCCACTGTAAATTTCTGTTTCACTTTCACATTTCTACCTTTCAGCTTTTCTTCTCATGCCTGAAAGTTCCCAGTCTGCAGAGGCAGAGGGAGAAATCTTCACACTGATCCAGAACAGCACCAACGCTTGGAATGAAAGTGAGGAGGTGGTTACATGATGGATTGCAGAACATGATGACCTGGAATTATTACAAATCTGTTTCTTCAAATGCCATTTCAACATTAGGACAGTGAAAGGTGTGTTCTTCATTTGTCCTGCATCATCACATTGCAAATTAAAACAGATGAGTGGGGAGGTGCAGACAATTAGCAGAGAAATAGACCAGAGACATGAAATGTTTGTGTGGGCTTGATGTGCAACAGCCTGTAAAGTAAAAAAAAAGGCCAGCGACTGAGAGCAAAAATATTTCATGGTTGAAAATCTGTCCTCTTCAACAGACAAGACAAAAAATCTTGAAAATATATTTGTAGCTGTCAAGTATGCTGCATTTCTGGATCTATGTTCAGATTTTACAAGCAAACTCAAATACTTTTATTTTAAATAATTAACTTGCAGCAGGGAGTAGAGCTAATAAGCATAGGGAAACAATACTACAGAAGTGAAATACAGTAGATACTGGAAACCTACTGGAAACACAACACTAGAGTTTCACCGCTGGTCAGCCTGACGTGCTGCAAATTACAGCATTTTGTTTTTATGACTGAAAGTCCATATTACTGAAGTAGCAATAGGATTAAGTTACTCAGCCCCTTGCCTCCTCTGCTGTTTAATAAGATCATGACTGATATTTTGGCGGCATAGTTGCTGTCGAATTGCCGCAGGAAGCTTCACACAGGTCAGAGAGCAAGACAGTTTAAGGAGCTTTTACAGTATTTCAGCTTTATGTGGGTGCAGTCGCAATTCATTAGCAAAAGCAGGTAACAATACAGCAGGGACAAATGGAATGGTTATTGTGCGAGTGGACCAGTGTTACAGTAGGGAATCTTTTGCTCATTCAGGGAACAGGCTTGGGCAAGGTACATATCTGGTAGGTTTCTTCTTCATTCTTCAATCTTTGTCTGTTAGTGCAGAGTCAGAGCAGTGAGGATGGCTCCTGGGCTGTGTTGTGTACTTTATGTGAAATATGTTAATTCTGGAAGACCTCCAGTCTCCCAAATAACTATATCAGCACCAGGTGCACCGAGCTGCAGCTCACAGAGAACGTGTTAAAGAACTGCAGCTGCAGTTTGATGACATCTGGCTCATATGAGAAACTGAGGAGGTGATAGATAGGAGCTACAAGGATGTAGTCACCCCTAAATTCTTGGAGACATGAAAATGGGTGACTGTGAGGAGTGAAAAGGGAAATGGGCTATTTCTGTAGCTGTCCTCCTCAATAATTTCAATAATAAGTTTACAGTTTTGGATGCCATTGAGGGGGATAACCTACCAGGGGTGGGGGTGTGGGGCCACAGCGACTGGGTCTCTGCACTGAGCCTGGCGCTGGGTGTCAGGAGGGAAGGGGGAAGAAGAGAACTGAAATAGTCATAGGAGATTCCATAGTTAAAGGAGAGATAGGGACATCTGGATGGTATGTTGCCTCCCAGGAGCCAGAGTCAGGAACATCTCGGATTGGGTCCATGACATTCAAAAGAGGAAGGGTGAGTAGCCAGAAGTCTTGGTACATATTGGCAACAATTACATAGGTAGGAAAAGCAAGGAAGTCCTGAAAAGAGAATTTAGGGAGCTAGGTAGAAATCTGAAAAGCAGGGCCTCCAGGTTAGCAATCTCTGGATTGCTGCCTGTGCCATGCACCAGTGTGGGTAAGAACTGGATGATTTGCTAGATGAATGTGTGTCAGAGCCATAGGTTCAGGGAGGAGGGTTTCAGATTTCTGGATCATTGGGATCTTTTCTGAGGAAGGCAAGACCTGTATAAAAGGGGTAGGTTACATCTGAACCCAAGAGAAACCAATATTCTTGCAGGCAGGTGTGCTAGAGCTGTTATTGAGGGTTTAAACTAATTTGGAAAGGGGATGGGAACCAGAGCAATAAGTTGAGCATAGGGCTGTTGGTTTAGAAGCAGAGGCAGTGTGTAGTGAGACTGTCCAGAAGGACAGGCAGATGACAGGGCAAAATTACAGTTGCAATGTAAAAGGGGGACAAAATCTAAAAGGGTGACTGATACAGGACTGAGGGGGTTATATCTGAATGCGCACAGCTTATGGAATAAGGAAGATGATCTTACTGCACAGTTAGAGATTGTCAAGTATGACATTGTGGGCATCACTAAGACGTGGTTGAAAGAAGATCATAGCTGGGAGCTTAACGTCCAAGGTTACACATTGTATCAAAATAACACGCAGGTACTGTAGGCAGAGGAAGTGGTGTGGCTCTGTTGGTTAAAAATGAAATCAAATTCTTAGAAAGGGGTGACGTAGGATCAGAAGATGTATAATCTTTGTGGGTAGAGTTAAGAAATTACAGGGATAAAAAGACCTTGATGGGAGTTATATACAGGCCTTCAAACAGTAGCCAGGATGTGGACTACAAATTACAATGGGAGATGGAAAAGGCATGTCAAAAGGACAATGTAACAATAGTCATGATGGATTTCAGTATCCATTTACATGAGGAAAATTAGGTTGGTGCTGGATGTTAAGAAAGAGAATTTTTATAATGCCTACAAGATAGCTTTTTAGAGCAATTCATGATTGAGCCCACTAAGGGATCAGCTATTCTCGATTGGGTGCAGTGTAATAAACTGGATTTGATTGGGGAGCTTAAGGTAAAGGAACGATTGTGGGAAAAAGTGATCATAATATGACAGAATTCACCCTGCAGTTTGAGAGGGGAGAAGCTCAAGTCTGATGTATTAATATTACAGTAGAGTAAAGTGAATCACAGAGCATGAGAGAGGAACTGGTCAAAATTGTTTGGAAGGGAACACTAGCAGGTCTGATGGCAGAGCAGCAATGGCTGGAGCTTCTGGGAGCAATTCAGAAATTTCAGGATAGATACATCCCAAAGAAAAATAAATATTCTAAAGGCAGGATAGTGCAACCATTGCTAACAAGGGAAGTCAAAGCCAACACACAAGCAAAAGAGAGGGCACATAATACAACAAAAATTATTGGGAAGTTAGTGGATTGGGAAGCTTCTAAGAACCAACAGAAGGCAACTAAAGAGCCGTGAAGGGGGAAGAGATAAAATATGAAGGTAAGCTAGATAACAATATCAAACAGGATAACTGAAGTTTTTTTTCCTGATATATAAAAAATAAATGTGGGGCAAGAGTAGATATTGGACCATGGGAAAATGACACTAGAAAGGTGGTAATGGGAGACAAGGAAATGGCGGATGACTTGAATAAGTATTTTGCATCAGTCTTCACTGTGTAAGTCACTAGCCTTAACTGTATAAATGTTAGGGGACTGAAATGAGTGCAGTTGCTATTACTAGAGAGAAGGTGCTTGGGAAACTGAAAGGTCTGAAGGTAGATAAGTCACCTGGACTAGATGAACTACACCCCAGGGTTCTGAAAGATGTAGCTGGAGAGATTCTGGAGGCATTATTAATGATCTTTACGAAAGTTTCTGGACGACTGCAAAATTGCAAATGTCACTCCACCTTCAAGAAGGGAGGGAGGCAGAAGAAAGGAAATTATAGAGCAGTCAGCCTGACTTCATTAGTTGGGAAGATGTTGGAGTCGATTGTTAAGGATTTGGTCTTGGAGTACTTGGAGGCACATGATAAAATAGGCCAAAGTCAGGATGATTTCCCTAAGGGAAAATCATTCATCCACTGGAGTCTTTATAAAGTCCATGACAACTGTGGTATCTTCAATCACGTCCTCTGATGAGTTCTTGAACATGGCCCAGTTCATCGATTCGAAGCAATCCCATAACAGCGCTCTGCCTCCTGTAGCCACCTCTTTCATTTTTCTTACCTCTGATGCTATGCTCTTTATTCTCTGCTGGCATGCAGGTGGGAGGAGAACAGCCAGGTGGTCAGGTTTCCCTAAGTGTGATCTAGGGATGGAATGGTAGCCACTCTGGATGGTAGTGTAGCAGTGGTTGGAGTGTGTTGGGACCCTGGTGTTTCAGGTGATGTTCTGATGATAATTGGGCAGTGTTCTTCAGGCAAGTCTGACTGGCAAGGATGTGAAAGGCATCAGGGTAGGCTGTTTCTTGCTTGCTAATAATGGCACTCAATACAATTAGTGCTTGCTTAACCTCTGCCTTTGGCACTATGTAAACTGGGTCAGGATCATGGGGGAGAACTCCATCATTAGATGTTCCAGGTCAGGAGAACAAGAGGCAACAGGGAGCTATGTTTGAGCACTACAACGATTTATAATGAAGTATAGACTCACCCAACCTTTTGATTAGATTCTGAATGTTCTGCAGTCCAGTCTATCCGATGGATCGAGAACACCTTGGGCTGGATTGCTGTGTCCAGTGTTTCAGGAGTGAGCCTTGTCTTAGCGAAACAGCGGATGCAGGAATTTCTCAATTCCCTCTGATACAGCAATCCTGCCCTTACGTCCTCTGTCTTATTTTCTAGTGACTGCACATTGGCCCTGAGGATGTTTGGAAGAGGTAACCTCATACCTTGATGCTTTAATCTGTCTTGAAGTCTGCTCCAGTGTCTTCTCTTCCAGCAATAGCTGACCTTCACCTGTTTCAAGATGCCATACCTGCATTCCTGAGATTCAAGTTGGCTGAGTCTCTGGGTCTTTTAGGAGATCTGAATATCTTAAAGAGAAATTACAGACTTCAGATTTCAGCAATCATAGATCAGAAGTATATAGCTTAGAGTATCTAACCTTTATGAGCTATCCACAAAAAGTCACCATGTATCTGTCCTTTTGGGGGCATGCGTTATTCTAACTGCTGAAAGTCACTTTGTCGTGATGGATTAGTTTAGGAACGGCAGCTGCTTTCCCAATGGTTAGCTGCCTGGTGTCCAGTATCAGATATCCTGGCTATATAGACAGCATGTGTGGAGGTCCTCTCTCTTCTTTTGTTTAAGGCAAGTGTTGCACGTGACCATTGGGAAGGTATGCTCTGCATGCACTTTTAATTGATATGCTTGTTGAATATTCAAATTTGTAGTGTATGTAACTTGGGGAACATGAATGTTTGGTCGAATTTTTAGTTCTTAAGTAAATGATTTATATACTTATCTGTAGTCAACGTTTCCTGTCTCATTTGCCTGACCCATGAACCTGATTCAACATTATAGTATTGCCAACACCATCTTGACGCTGATCAGATTGCTATTGCTGATGTTGCAAAGTAGTAGATGTTCTTCACCAAAATGCACAGTAGTTCAGAAAGGTCTCACTATTAACAGACAAAATTGTCAGTGAGCAGTTTGTAGCGAAACCACATTCAGTCAGGCCCCTCCGTACAATCTTCTCTGTACATGCCCAGTGGTGACATCACATCAAGTCCACCCTCTTGGACTCGTGTAATTTCATTGTATAAGTTGGCAGGTTGCTACCATGTTTGTTCACAGTATTTTATGATGTTATGTGTGCTCATAAGAGAGTACATCTGATTGTTACCAGGTCAGGAACACAGAAGACCTTTGCAATACACAATGAACTCCTCTCATTTTCACATTCTCCCAGGATCTGATTAATCAGAGTGAGATCCCAAATGTGGTACACAGAGGCAACTTCACACTCCCATTCTTTCGACCGATACCCCCTCTGGGACTTGATGGCTTTCTAACTGAAGAATCTTTCCCCAACTACAGAGAAGAGCCAGACAGTATGTGTGCTAAAAATTGCATCTTTATCATGGCATCAGGTGTCATTATTCAGTCTATCAATACCTCGTTGGTTAGATCATCTAATAGCTGCAATCACTGAATAGTTTCTAACACTACTTCTACTCCTTGCTTCCCAGTTCTACTGCCTTGTTGTAGTTCACCATAGTTTTGTCCTATAATTCCCCCCACTTCTGCCAAAAGGAATTGACTTGCGAATGTACCTCAGCTATATCTAAAATATAGCTGGTGTACCTACTGCAAATTCTGCTCACTTCTCTTTTTCTTCATTGCTGTGCTACATCCATGATGAGTAACTTGCCTGTAGAGTGAATATTGGAAAAGGCATTGTGTGCCATCCCCACACAAACTGGGATGTTGCCAAGCAGGTTAGATTTAATGTTACCTTGCGGCGACCCACTTTCTGCGCAGGCAAACCGGCTCACAAATAGCCAGCGCGCGGGGGGAGACTTCGGTAATGCACCCCTGATGTCATTTCCGCCCAGAGAGGGCGGGCGCTAGGGATTAAATGTCAGCGCCGCGAAGTTTGAATAAACTAGTCTCGAAAAGACTTACCGACTGTGTGTCATTATTCCAGCGCTGTGTGTAGCACATCGCTACATTGGTGACCCCGACGGTCCAAATGGGATTTGGACCAAAGATGACCGACTCTTCATCCGTTCATGCAGTTTTGCTAAAACTGCCGACTTTCTGGACGCTGCGACCACGCGTGTGGTTTAGCCAAGCAGAAGCCCAGTTCCAGATTCAGCAGATATCCTCTGATTCCGCACGTTACTACCATGTGGTGAGCGCCCTTGACCAGGAGACGGCCGCCCAGGATGCGGATTTCATACAGTCGTCCCCGGAAGAAGGCAAATATGAAGCATTCAAAGCGCTGCTCATTGGGACCTTTGGCCTCTCACGGCGTGAGCGGGGTGCCCGCCTGCTTCACCTGGACGGTTTCGGAGACAGGCTGCCGTCAGCATTGATGAACGAGATGCTGGCCCTGGCTAATGGACACAAGCCCTGCCTCATGTTCGAGCAAGCGTTCCTAGAGCAACTGCCCGAGGACATAAATCTGCTGCTGGCCGACGCAGATTTCAGCGACCCCCGGAAGGTGGCGACCCGGGCAGATGTGCTGTGGAAAGCCAAGAGGGAGAACGTGGCGTCCATCAGTCAGATTACCAGGCTATGCGCCCAACAGTGGACCAGACCAGGCCCGACAGGGGGGCGCACACAACACAGAGGCAGGAGTGAGGAGGCCAGTGAACAGTGGTGTTTCTACCATCAGTGGTGGGGCACAAAAGCCCACCATTGTCGCCCGCCCTGCAAGGGCCAGCTGCCGCTAATGACTATGGCGGCTGGCCACCAGGACAGCCTCTTGTACATCTGGGACAAACAGTCGGGACGCCGCTTCTTGGTCAACACCAGAGCAGAAATCAGCGTCTTGCCCCCAACGGGGTAGGACACCCGCAACAGGAAGCCAGGACCCACCCTGAGGGCCGCAAACAGCAGCACGATACGGACCTACGGCACCTACACAGTGCAGCTGCAGTTTGGCTCCAGCCGGTTCACATGGGACTTCACACTGGCCGCCGTGGCCCAACCGCTCCTGGAGGCGGACTTCTTGCGAGCTCACAGCCTGCTGGTCAACTTGCAAGGGAAAAGACTGGTATATGCCGAGACTTTCCTGACGTTCTCCCTGGGTGAAGCCAAGTTGCCGGCCCCACACCTGGACTCCATCACGCTGTCGGACAACGAATTCACCAGAATCCTGGCGGACTTTCCATCGATTCTGGCACCGCAGTTCAGGGCAGCCATGCCCAGACACGGGATTCAGCACCACATCCCGACCAAGGGACCACCCCTCCACGCCTGCGCACGAAGGCTCCCCCCGGAAAAGCTCTGCCTGGCGAAGGAGGAGTTCAAGAGGATGGAGGAATTGGGGATCGTACGGAGGTCCGACAGCCCATGGGCCTCCTCCCTGTACATGGTGCCCAAAGCAGCCGGGGGTTGGAGACCATGCGGTGACTACCGCAGACTGAACGAGGCTACAACTCCAGACTGCTACCCCGTGCCACACATACAGGACTTTGCAGCAAACCTGCACGGGACAAGAATCTTTTCCAAAGTAGACCTCGTCCGGGGATACCATCAAATCCCGGTGCACCCTGAAGACATCCCCAAAACAACACTCATCACCCCGTTCGGCCTGTTCGAGTTCCTCTGAATGCCGTTCGGTCTGAAGAATGCCGCACAGACGTTCCAGCGGCTAATGGATGTGGTGGGACGCGACCTGGACTTTGCGTTCATCTATTTGGACGACATCCTTATAGCCAGCAGTAGTCGTCAAGAGCATCTGTCCCACCTCCGCCAGCTCTACTCCCGCCTGAGTGATTTCGGCTTCACAATCAACCCGGCCAAATGCCAGTTCAGTCTCGATACCATCAACTTCCTGGGCCACAGGATTACCAAAGACAGGGCAACACCTCTGCCCGCCAAGGTAGACACGATCCGCCACTTTGCCCGGCCCAACATGGTCAAAGGCCTGCAGGAGTTCGTTGGTATGGTGAACTTCTACCACCGTTTCCTCCCCTCAGCAGCCCGTATCATGCACCCTTTGTACACCCTGATGTCGGGTAAAGGCAAGGACATTACTTGGGACGAGGAGGCCGCGGCCGCTTTCGTTAAAGCCAAGGAAGCCTTAGCAGATGCCGCGATGCTGGTGCACCCCAGAACGGACGTTCCAACCACCCTCACAGTGGATGCATCCAACACAGCAGTTGGTGGGGTGCTGGAGCAGCTCATCGAGGGGTGCTGGCAACCCTTGGCGTTCTTCAGCAAGCGCCTACGACCACCCGAACTCAAGTACAGTGCCTTCGACCGGGAGCTGTTGGCACTCTATCTGGCAATCCGGCATTTCAGGTACTTCTTAGAAGGCTTAGAACTACTTCTTAGCTCACCGCGTTCACGGACCACAAACCGTTGACCTTCACATTCACGAAAGTGTACGATCCGTGGTCGGCTCGCCAGCAGCGACATCTGTCCTACATCTCCGAGTACACGATGGACATCCAGCATGTCTCGGGAAAGGACAATGTCGTGGCGGACGCACTCTCCAGACCAGCTATCCAGGCCCTGTTCCTGGGGGTGGACTATGCACCACTGGCGGAGGCACAGCAGGCAGATGACGAGATGCCCAGCTACAGGACCACAGTCTCGGGTTTGCAGCTTCAGGACTTTCTCATAGGTCCAGGTGAGAGGACCCTCCTGTGCGACGTGGCTACCGGCCAACCTCGCCCCATCGTCCCGGCAGCCTGGAGGCGGCGAGCTTTCAACTCCATACACAGTTTGGCACACCCATCTATCAGGACAACTGTCCGGCTGGTCTCCAGCAAGTTTGCGTGGCACAGACTTCGCGAACAGGTCAGCGAAATGGGCCAGAACGTGCGCGCAGTGCCAAACAGCCAAGGTGCAGCGGCACACTAAAGCCCCACCGCAGCAGTTCGAACCCACCCACCAGAGGTTTGACCACATTCATGTGGATATTGTGGGCCTCCTACCAGTGTCCCGACGAGCGTGGTACCTCCTAACTATGGTAGACTGGTTCATGAGGTGGACAGAGGCAGTCCCTCTCACCGACACATCTGCCGATTCCTGTGCCCGAGCACTGATTGCAACCTGGGTAGCACGCTTCGGGGTACCGGCCCACATTACCTCCGACAGAGGTGCCCAGTTCACCTCCAGCCTGTGGTCGGCTGTGACCAGCCTGTTGGGAACGCAGCTACACCACACAACTGCCTAACACCCACAGTCGAACGGACTGGTGGAACGCTTCCACCATCGGTTGAAGTCGGCTCTCATGGCCCGCCTGAAAGGACATAACTGGGTGGACGAGCTTCCCCGGGTCCTGCTTGGAATCCACACAGCGCCCAAAGAGGATCTGCACGCCTCATCGGTCGAGTTGGTGTACAGCGCACCCCTGGCCATTCCAGGAGAGTTCATACCAGCCCCAAGGGGGCAAGAGGAAGAACCAGCAGCAGTCCTGGGCAGACTATGCGAAAGGCTCGGCAACCTGACCCCCGTACCAACTTCACAGCACGGACGGACCCCAACCCATGTACCCAAAGACCTGCAGAGCTGTAAGTTTGTGTTTGTACGAAGGGCGGACACCGGGCACCGCTACAGCGACCGTACGAGGGGCCGGTCAAGGTGATCAACAACAACGGGTCCACGTACGTTCTGGACATTGGGGGGAAAGAGGAGGTTTTCACGGTGGACCGACTCAAACCAGCCCATGTGGACTTGGCGCAGCCGGTCGAGGTTCAGGCACCGCAGCGCAGAGGCAGACCTCCCAAACAGAGGCTGACCCAGACTGTGGACATTGGGGGGTGTATCGCCGGTTCTGGGGGGGGGGGGGGGGTTATGTGGCGATCCACTTTCTGTGCAGGTGAACCGGCTCACAAATAGCCAGCGCACGGGGGGAGACTTTGGTAATGCACCTCTGACGTCATTTCTGCCAGGAGAAGGCGGGCGCTAGGGATCAAATGCCAGCGCCGGGAAGTTTGAATAAACTAGTCTCGAAACGACTTCCCGACTGCGTGTCGTTATTTCAGCGCTGTGTATAGCACATCGCTACAACCTGAACATTCCTATAGCCTGGTATCACTGTGAACTTTTTGCCTTTATCTTCTGAAAACTAATCCTATTTCCCTGGTATCCCCCTGGTGCTCTTGTTGTAACAGGGGACTCTGCAGTTGTCAGTTCCTGAACTGAATAGCTCTGTCACATTGACATATGCATTTCATTGCCACATTTAAATGTGAAAAATATGTTGGGATTTGTCCAGGCATGACAAACATTAACATGGGAACACCCTCTCCTGCATACTCATTGCCCCACCAGCTGTCCCCCTGGTGCTGTACAATTTTCATATTTCCATGTCACAGCTCTGCATGCTATCACGTTCTCCGGGTAAAATCGCCTACCATTGGTAGACTCCACTGTTGGATGTAGTTCGTTCTTCCCTTGGTTCACAGAGGCATTTTACCTGTTGTCAGAAGAGAACTCAAAAGGGTGACAGCCAGTTGTCCAGATTCTTCTGGCTTGTTGGCTACATGTCTACTAATCCTGTGGAATATGTTTGGTCAAATCATTACAGCCCATGGCATCTCTTTAAGTGGGCCAGTGCTCCCCCTTTGGTCCTACCTTGATTTCCACCACAGCACACATCTTTCCTGTCAGGATTGCCATAAATGAAGCTGCCCATCTGGGACGTAATCCTGGTTTCACTGGTACAATCTTAACCATTACCACAATCTTAACCAATCTGCCATGTTCCCTTCACCTGAGCATTCCTGTGCATCTTGTACTCTCTGCCTATCAATGACCTTTCCTTTTGAATTATGCAGATGGGGCAACTGCCACACGAACCAAGCAATCTCGTCCTTTCTAGTACAGCTCTCTGGTCTACCCGTAATCACACCCTCTTCAGGTTGCCCCACTGACCTGTCATTAATTCAAAATGTGTAAATCCTGTTTCAGTAGTAGGGCTCACTTGTAATTTCATTAGTACAGTAAGACCTGAGGCCAGTTCTCCCCACCTTCCATTAAGGGGTTTGCTAGGCTCCTATTTAGAGTACAATTCATTCTCTCAACCATGCCAGAACTCTTGAGATCAGTGAGGAATGTGGAACTTCTGCTTGACCCTGTAGCAGCACACAAGGCATCTTGATTACCTTTGCAGTAGAGTGTGATACTTGATCCGAGTCAATACTAACAGTACTCCCCACCTGGATGTTCCCTCTTCAGCCAATACCTGGACAACTCTCTCGACAGAACAGTCCTGACACTGAAATGCTTCCATCCACTGTGTGAAGTGATAGATGATCACCAAACAATATTGTTTACCCCTGGATTGAGGCAATAGCCCTGAGAAGTCTTTCCCACATGGCAGATGCTCTGGTCAGAATTTAACTCCTTTTCCCGGATCTCTCTGAGCACTGCCAGCAGAATTTAGCGGCATCACCACCACCTTTCCATATGGAACCTCATCTATGTGGGTTAAACTATGGCAGGTTTTTAACAAAGTATGATTGATGCATTCTGGCACTACCTGAGTACATCACCTTCTCATCACATCCCAGCTTCCGTTTGCACTGCTCCTACCTGTTCCTCAATCCCATAATCCTCTGATGATGCCTCGTCTTGAGTTGCCTTTAAATTTCTCTCCGTCGTCTCTCCTGGAACTGGACCAGACTACCATCATCCATAATCCCTGTGGTTTACTGTTCAGCAAATGCATTTCCCCTTTGCTCTGGGCCTTTCCATGTGCCTTAACCTTTATACATGTCATTTATCCTGGCAATTCACCAACTCCTTCACCATTTCTTCATGTTGCATGTAACTTTCTGACGAGATTATGTATGCTCTCCCTGTCTAGGCTGCCATCTAATCAAGTACTACATCAAAAGTGTACCTGCTATCTGTAAGAAAGTTTCCTATCTGTCCCTTTCATAATTTCAGGGCCTCAGTTAACACATTCATTTCTGCCACATGTGCTGCCCTGTGGGTAAGAAGTCTTCCTCCTGCCATTTGGTTCCCTCTTTATCCATAATAACCCACCCATCCCACTTGTGGGGTACTGTTATAGTATTTCCTAGACCCCTCTACAAACAGGATCAACACATCGTTCCCCTTTAGGGGCATTTCACCTATAATCGAATCCTCAGTTCCATGCATTTATGTCGGGATCCATCCTGTACCACCAAACTGGTGGAGTCAACCAAAATATTCTTTATTATATGCCTGTCCGCAGGTAACTATACTGCCTCCCATCTCACTCGCCGGCTATTGGATATCCTGCAGCCTCTAGAGAGAGAGACTACACTATGTGATGTGTGCAAAATCACCTGACCCATCAGAGTGATAGATTCTGATACTCCGACAGCCCGAGTCACACAGAATAATATGCCCCAGGCTGCAGCTTGTCACCATGTTCCTGACATACAACAGCAGTATAAAATTCTCCCTGGTTGTCACTAAAGAGATGGAACAGTCTGTTTCTCTCTGGCAAACCAGAACTGCCGTAGCAACTACATTTAGCTTTAGATGTGAAAAAGCCTATTCTGCAAGCTCAGTGTAATTTTCCACAAAATTGCAACAGTAATTTAGATGCCCCAGGGTCTGAAGGACTCCCTTTACTGTGTACAGCTTACGAAGTACTTCTTTACATTTCTTGGGCATTACTTTCTTGCCCTGACTAATCTTATGTCCCAAATACACTATATCAGGGTATCCAAACAGCACTTCAAAGGGGTTTAGCTTTAGTCCCACATTCCTAATACCCTAGAAAGTCCTCAAAACCTCCATGGTATGCTCTTTCTCTCCTGGGATTGCAGTTAAAATATCCACATATAGTAAAATGCTGCTACTGGAATCTGCCAAGATATTTGGACAGCTATCTTAGCGACACATTGATGGAAAATGACAGAGCTGTTATGGAAACCTTGAGTAGAGTTGTCCAAGTATACTACTGTCCCTGGACAGAAACATCTAATTATATCCTGATTATTGGGATATACTAGGATCAACCTAAAACAATTAAAAATATCCTGTTCTGCCCTCATGCCATTAAAAATGATAGATGTATTCGCAACTCTAGGATATCCTTGAGTGGCATATTTGTTCAAGGATGTATAACTGATTGTCAGCCAATAGGACCTGTCTGCCTCATGAACTGGAGAATTTGTACGGGAATGGTAGTCCATATCACTTCTTGTTTTTGTAGTTCTGTGACTGCCTTTACCACTGCTACAGGTGTAATAGGGTACTGTCTAAGAGGTGGATGTGATGGACCCTCTATCTGAATGGGTATCACAACAACAATGCCACTGTTTGTTAGTGGCTGAGATCTAGGGATATATTTTGACAATAGTACCCCAAACTCCTACGAATGTCCACGCAGCCTTTAAGGCCTAGACTCATGGTATACAAATATTATCTCTGTTCTCTTTAATCCAACCCGCATTCCCCAATTAAATTCTCTTCTACCTGCCTGAATTATAACGACCAGGTATTCCAATGGATCTATCCCTACGATGGAGGCGGAGCAAAGCTAAACAGCAACTCCTTTGCTTGCATCTTCGGAAACAGCTCTATTTCCATCTTTAACATCTTTATTTTCCCCTTTCAGGGTTCTTTTGAAGACCCTGACCTGGAGTTACCCACTGACTTCGGTTCTTTGTGGGAATGGGACCCGTTCTCAGGGTTTCAGGACTGGCCATTGTTCGGCACGACAAAGGTTCGGCCTGGAAGTCCGGCTTGGATTTGGAAGCCTATGATCTCGGGGCTCTGGAGACGGGCAGATTGAGGTTAGTGTCATGGCAGGAGACCTGTGTGTCATCAGGGGAGTTGGAAAATCTACTGCTGTGTGCCCAAAGACCCGGGATAGAAATATAGAAACATAGAAAACCTACAGCACAATACAGGACCTCCGACCCACAAAGCTGTGCTGAACATGTCCTTGCCTTAGAAATTACCTAGGGTTGTCCATAGCCCTCTATTTTTCAAAGCTCCATGTACCTGTCCAGGAGTCTCTTAAAAGACCCTATCGTGTTGTATCTTTGAGATCTTCAGGCACAGAGCTAGAAAAAAGCGATGTAATGGACTTTTAACCTTATAAACCAGTGAGTTGTTTATTATGTCTCCCAGCTCACTGGGAAAATGGAGACACCTCCTTCTCCCTTATTAGGGGGCTGGGGCAGGGGCAAGGGGCGAGAGAGAGAGACAGAGAGAGAGAGAGATATGTCAAATGCACTTTTATTTGTAATGCATGAGATGAGTTTCATCTTTGATACTGAAGTCCTAGTGTCTCCCAACATCGTGTTCTGTCAGCCACCTATTGACAAACATTCTGGGGTCTCCACCTCCCGCCAAGGATCAATACTTGCCATTGACCGTGGAGATCTGAAAGACAGGTCCTGTTCCACCATCACTCACAGGAGAGTAGTGATGCTTGGTTGCCGGGTACCTGGTTCCTGTTCTGCCTTCCCTCCACCTTTAGACCACAATTGGGCCTGCTTATGTCTTATTTTTCCACACTTGCTGTACCTAATTTTTTCCCCACTCTTTTTACAATTTCAGGCCACATGAGATTACATCTGAAACAGGCCCTGCTCACAGCTGACACTAGGGCTACGTTCTGTTTTTTGCCTCTCTGCTTCAGCCTCCATTGCCCAGTTGTGATTATTTGCTGTTTTGTATGCCAGGTGCTGTTCTCTTCACACTTTCAATCGTTTTTTGTCAAGCTACTCCTCCAGTTTATGGCTACGTCGATGGATCATGGCAAAGCTGTATCGGATCTTGGTGAGAGTGCATGTTTGGACCTGGTGGAGGACATCCTGGGTTGGGCATCGCAGGGGCAAGCTGGGGTTTGTCGGGCACCCCATCCATGTAGAGTTTGCACTGTTTTGGCATGTAGACGTCTGAGTCTATTTGCAGCCGTCCAGGTTTTTTTCTGGTAGCTGTAGTAAGCCCGGGAGGAGTGACATGGGGTTGTCTATCAGATCTCTGTCAGGCGTGGGAGGTGGGGGGATAGTGTGTTGGTGTGCCAGTATTGGCACCATTCAGTGCGTTCATCACAGGAGTCATGGTTTTTCAAGTTGTAGAAAGGTTTTCGGGATCTGAGTTGGGATGTTGGAGGGGCATTTTCAATGAGTTTACCAATTGGAATGCTGTTCAGCATATTTTGGATACAGTTTAATTTTGCTGAAGCTGCTCTTCTCCTGATCTCTGAATCTCCAGGGGTGCTACCCTGCTCATCATTGGGAGCCATTGGACCACTGTGGATTTTAAGGCTCCAGAGATTATTCTCATAGACATATCAAGCTCTGCATTAACGCTTGTGTGAGAACTTCTCTCCCAGTTGGGTGCGCAATATTTGGCATCTAAGAAACATAGTACTAGGCTAGATGTTCGTAGGACTGATAGGTTAGCACCCCATTGGTTCCTGTTACCTTCCTGATCATGGCCATCTGGATTTTAGTTTCTTTGCAACATTTTGAAGGTAGATCTTGTATGAGAGATTTCAATCTAGTATGACTCCGAAGAACTTTGGGTGCAGATCATTGGGTAGCTGTTTGTCATGTAGTTTGAGACTAAGTTTAAGTTTGGTTAGTCGGTTGTCTAGATGAAATGTGAAAGTTACTGTTTTGTTGACATTCATATTTAGGTACCACTTTGAGGAGTAGTTGGATAGGGAGAAAGAACCTAGGTTGGGTTTTTTTCCGATCGATTTGATATTGTTTGATTGCAAGGCTGCGGCCCAGTCATCAGCATATCCAAATTTAGTTTCAGGGAGGTCACTAACTACTGATTGAACAAGGATGGAGCCAGAACTGACCCCTGGGAGGGTGCCATTGTGGTATTTTATAGAAAGGGTGCAGAGGAGATTTACAAGGATGTTGCCTGGATTGGGGAGCATGCCTTATGAGAATAGGTTGAGCCCTTTTTCCCAGGGCTGAGATGGCTAACACGAGAGGGCACAGTTCTAAGGTGCTTGGAAGTAGGTATAGAGGAGATGTCAGGGGTAAGTTTTTTATGCAGAGAGTGGTGAGGGTGTGGAATGGGCTGCCGGCGAAGGTGGTGAAGGCAGATACGATAGGGTCTTTTAAGAGACCCCTGGACAGGTACATGGAGCTTAGAAAAATAGAGGGCTATGGATAACCCTAGGAAATTTCTAAATTAAGTACATGTTTGGCACAGCATTGTGAGCCAAAGGGCCTGTATTGTGCTGTAATTTTTCTCTGTTTCTATGTTTCATAATGCGACTGGTGTCACTTCCTAGCAATTGGACTGGTGTCACTTCTTTACCCAGAAAAGAACGAGGTTAAATATGTGACCCACAGGTAATCCCTACTTTATTATTCAGATCAGATGTGGACTAACATGATTTTTCAGAAGTCGTAAGAAGATATCATCATCCCATTGGGACTAATTTAGGCCACTACATGGCTTGTACATCTGGTACTTTCACACAGCATAACCCTCAAATTTCTTCTTTGGACCTTCCTTAATTAAAGTGACCTTTGTCCATTTTGCCTGACCTTTGCCTATTTCAGCTTTAAATGCCTCAGTGAAGTCCCCCAGTTTGCCCTCTGGGGATTTGTTTCTCACATTAAGCCAACGCTTATTCAAAACAGCATGGACCAGACCAGCCTGGGCAACTTAGCCTTCAAAGGGAAGAGTATATCACCAAGTCAAATTTTAAACTACTAATTCTTCAACCTTTTACCAAATAAAGCACATTATCATCATTATGTTTAACAGTGGGTAATTAATTTAGTAGCATCTGTTTCTCTGTCGCTGTAAAAGATTCTTCCACCCTGGATTCCATAGTCTTATTTCCTTCAGTCTTCCAGATGACCCAGAGGGGTGCCAATTGTGAGACACCCACCGCTGCCGGGTTATAAGATGGAGATGATAACTTCCATACCCATAAGCTGAGGCAGCCAGATCTTTCCAAATGACATCATTTCCTCTCAGCATGCTTGACCTTTACTCTCCTTTTCAATTGCCTGGGTGTCAGGGGGTTCTGAACTTGTTTAGCGATCACTGCTTCATGGTGGTTATGGATCAAAGTGGTAACTAATATCTCAACCTTCTCATATTTACTCTTTCCTTGTCCATTCCCATCGAGCAATTTACTTGGGAATTGTTCCACCTAGATCACAATCCTTCTTAACCATTTTTATAAGGAGGGCATAGCAGCAGCTATATTTCACTGGGAGTTTGAGGAGACTTCATATGTCACCAAAGACTTTAGCAAATTTCCACAAGTGTACCGTGGAGAGCATTCTAACTGGTTGCATCACCGTCTGCTCTGGAGTGGCCATTGCACAGGATCGGAAATAGCTGCACATAGTTTTTAACTCAGCCAGCTCCAGAATGGGCGCTAGCCTCCCCTGCATCCAGGACACCTTCAAAAGGCAATGCAAACATCATTAAGGACCCCCATCACCCAGGACATGCCCTCTTCCATTGCTATCATCAAGGAGGAGTCACAGGAGTCTGAAAATACACAATCATTGTTTCAGGAAAAGATTCTTCCCCTCAGCCATCAGATTTCTGAATGGACAACAAACCCATGAACACTACCTCACTATTTTTGCCCTCTTTTTGCATTACTTACTTAATTTAATTTTTATATTTATTTCATATTGAAATTTATAGTTTTTTATTATTATGTATTGCAATGTACTGCTGTGGTAAAACAACAAATTTCATGACATATGCCAGTGATATTAAACCTGATTCTAATCAACTTACAGTTGTGACATGTTACTATCCATATAAGGGGTTCTTCCGACTTCCACGCTACTTTAGCAGTCTCCTCCAGCTTCTTTATTTCCATTGTGGTCATACTTTATAGTATGTAATGTTGGCTCCCCAAGCCAATGTCCCAAAATAAAGTCTGTTAGTCATTCAAGTTCCCACATCAGCTGCAACCAAATAACTATCATCAGTTACCTAGATCCCTTGTTCCTCCAACACTGAACTCCTCACAGTGCAAACCTCTTTTTGCCGTAGCTTGCAGTCACATTGACTAGGAGGTTATCCCTTGAGCTAACAGAGTTCCATTTTAAATGTACTCACCCAACCAGGAGCTTCGTAGCCGCTTATGATCCAGTTGAGTATCCTGCCAACTACACCAAATTGTGGGAGCAAAGGACAAAAGCAACATGGAGTCGTTCAAATAACAAGTGCACTAGGAGGCCTAAATACCAGGAGTGCACTAGATCTTTCTAAATGGCCTAATACACCTTTCTGCATATGTGATTACATAGAAAACTTAATTATCCAAGTTTTACTTGTTACATTTACCCATTTATATCATTTCAAAGTAAAACTAGGTTGGTGCTACAGAATAATATGCTTAATTATCCATAAGCCTAACTTAGCTCACATTAAATCTTAGTTTTAGCCACAATAGCGGCATTTTATGTCATAATCATCAAGCTTGTTACACTACATCAATGGTTCTCTGAATAACTTCTTCCTCTCTGCCATCAGATTTCTAAAGGGTCCAGGGATGTTACTTCACTATTCCTCTTTTGCACTATTTATTTATTTTTATTGTAACTATTAGTAATTTTTAATGTCTTGCACTGAAATGATGCTAGACAGCAACAAATTTCATGATATATGTCAATGAAAATAAACCGAATTCTAATTCTGATTCTGCTACCACATCAGCACAGCTACATTCTATTTTAAAAGTTATTAGCACTCTCGATTTCAACCCCTAGAACAAGATCCACTCAACCTTATCACAAAACCAGAGTGTTGAAGAAGATTCAAGTTGGAGCAAGCAGCACCTTGTTGAAATTTTGCCTTTTATTTAATCACCCACAGATGTCAGAGATTTCTATTCAGTAAGGTACAAACTGTGGATGTGCCTTCCTACTTTGACAGCTCTGGCAGATATTGCATGGAAACATGGTTGTGTAAAAATATAATAGGCATTTTTATCTTTCACAATCACTGGTAGCAGTGCATGATGATACATCTTGGAAGAGTAAGGAGGAACGTAGTGAGGAATAAACATAATAAGCAAAATAGGTTACAAAGAAGCTGGAGTATTTCTGTTTACTGTTGTTATTATCTGACTAACACTGAGTGGCTCACTATTCATAGCTGCCCCCTTGTGCATAGCGATAAATTGAAACACCTGGTTGCTGCTCCCGTCTTCTCAAATATTTTACAAAAATATCAACCACAGATGTGATCTAATTAGTGATGGTGCCATAGAAATAGTAACAGGGAAAAGCAACAATCTACATCCTCCTGACAGCTTACTTTAGCTCTAACTCTGCACCTTTACACATTTCTCATAATTATACAAACTAGCTCATTTGTACAGGAATTGCTGGAAGCAGCAACCATTAGGCAGAAAGGTTGTGCTCTTATTATTTTTAAGTTAGGGGCATTGATGAACGTAGATGCTTGTCAGAATGAAAACTCTTTAAGGTGTTTTAAAATCTGTCCGAGTGATTAACTGGAATGTTTTGATAAGGTCAGGCTATTGCCAATGGCAGCAACAATCAGTTAAAGAGATAAAGACAAAGAATTGCTTCCAATTATTATCAACATACTTCAGAGTCCATCATTAGCTCTTACATATTTTATCTTAATCAAACTAATGACTTGCTATATGTGTGATACTTAAAATATGATTCATGATTTATCTTTCAGCAAAAGAGTCAGCAAAACAGAGACTGTAATGGAACACAGTCTGTGTCCCCCTTTCAAGTACTATTGATGTTAGCGGTACTTTCTGCAACTTAATGATGCAAATGGGGTCCAACAGTTTAGGAATTTGAACTTATTCATCACCTTTTTAAATATACCCCTGCACCAGCTTCAGTCAGAACACAAACTGGCTTTTCTGCAATGTCTGTGTGACATGAAGTCAGCATTTCATACTGAATTTAGAAATTCAGGAAATGCATATTAGAATGCCACACTGTGCTTAAGGTTCAGGTGCAAGTTTATTGTAACTAAACTTGTTTATGTATAACTAAACAAAACAACATTCCTCTGGACCATGGTGCACCCACACAACATATATCACATACAGCACCAAAACCAAAATATTATACTATAAGGAAGTTAATAAAATATAATTGAAAATGCACAGGTGCACAGCACAGGTAAGTAAACAGATCACTATCCTAGTGATGAGACCTTGGTGGTGTCTGGGTATTCATTAGTCTCACAGCCTGAGGGAGGAAGCTGTTACCCAGTCTGGCAGTCCTACTCCTGATGCTCCTGTGCCTCCTTACTGGCGGCAGTGGCTCAAAGAGATTATGGAATGAGTGCTGGAGATCCTCAAGAATGCTTTGGGCCCTTCATCTGCAGCACTCCCGGTAAATATCACAAATAGTGGGGGAGGGAGACCCCGACGATCCTCTTGACAGCTTTTGCTGTCCTCTGTAGGGTCTTGCAGGCCGATGCCTTGCAGCTTCCATACCACACAATGATGCAGCCAGTCAGGACACTCTCGATGGTGCTCCTGTAGAAAGTTAGAATAGGGTGGGGAGCCTTGCACGCCTCAGTCTCCTCAGGAAGGGTAGGTGCCGCTGTACCTCTTAACTAATGAGCAGGTGTGGTGGGTCACCTTGTGCATCATATGCAATCCAGAAGGAAATGCTACAGACAACTTTAACTCCCGAAGGTGAAGGGTTTTGATCAGGCAATAAGTAAAAGAGTAAAAAATAAAATTAGCTGAACACAGCCTGATCAAACTGCTGCTAGGAGAAAGGGTCACTTACTTAAATGTTGTAATGAGATTGGTACCTCCAGTGTTATCTTGTTTTTAGCTGTAATGCTGGATGATTTGTTTTACCAGGCCCCGGGAATGGTGAGAGTGAAAGAGGAAGAGGGCAGTGCTAATTACTGCAAAATGGAGTGTGCTTTCCCTGTATTGGTTGTGAACCAATTGGAAATGGAGCATTTCTCTACCAAGCTTCATAGCTATTGGAACCCATCCACTTCCCATCCCACTATGATCCCTGAACTTCACAATTTCTTCCCATCCCTTTGTCCAGTTTTTCAGGAACCATTTCCTCTCTCTTTCCAAATGTTTTTGAAGGTACCACACCCCTCCTCCGACACTTCCCCAACCTATGCTCTGCCTCCATTTGCTCTACTTTCCCTCCAGTTTTTTCCCATCCTCTAAGTTTAACTTTTCTCTTGCATTATCTTGTCGGCTCTGATCTCTTTTCACCTCTGGGTAATCGCCTTCCCCAGCCACCTTACTGAAACTTTTACTATACTTGCTTGTATTCTTATACGATCTCCCTTATGTGAGTAATTGTACAGGTAATTTCTCAATAATTGTAGTTTTGCTGATTCTGTATTGTACAAGTTCCTCTGTGGCAGGTGTCACACCACTAAATATGGCTTTTATGTAGGTTGTTGATATCACGGAAATGTCTGTGATCTGAATAGTCTGAGCTAGTTCTTGGTACAAAATGCATGCAATTTCTTTGTTCTTCATCTTTTTCTTTGCTTTTTGATAATAACCAACAAGTTTTATGCCTTATTCTTGACTTCTGAAGAACCTTTGGTTGTAAAATCACCAGATCTAAGAACAGACTCACCTGTTTCCAGCCTGTAGATTTCCCACTGAGAGGCAAATCAAGAACATACATACATACATGGTAAATGGTAAGGCATTGAAGAATGCAGTAGAACAGAGTGATCTAGGAATAATGGTGCATAGTTCCCTGAAGGTGGAATCTCATGTGGATAGGGTGGTGAAGAAAGCTTTTGGTATGCTGGCCTTTATAAATCAGAGCATTGAGCATAGGAGTTGGGATGTAATGTTAAAATTGTACAAGGCATTGGTAAGGCCGAATTTGGAGTATTGTGTACAGTTCTGGTCACCGAATTATAGGAAAGATGTCATCAAAATAGAGAGAGTACAGAGAAAATTTACTAGAATGTTACCTGGGTTTCAGCACCCAAGTTACAGGGAAAGATTGAACAAGTTAGGTCTTTATTCTTTGGAGCATAGAAGGTTGAGGGGGGACTTGATAGAGGTATTTAAAATTATGAGGGGGATAGATAGAGTTGACGTGGATATTTTGTAGTGTGTAATACTAGTATTATATAACAATGGCTTGGATAGCACACTATGAGCTGGTAAAGGTTAACAGTACTGATCAATGGGATAATCCCTCAAAGAGAGAGTTGCATTAAAACTATCTCTTTGATCAGTATTGTTATCCTTTGTCAGCTGGGTGTCAACTTTGATGCTACAAAAGATTTTAGAATTCTGGAGAAGGTGTGGTTTTGCATTGTCAGATTTCTGTTCCTCATCTCTCGGGCATTCAGAAGCTGAAACAATTAAAAATTCTCTGACCCTTCACTATGTGAATTCCAGCAGAATTTAATTCTTCATCTCCTTAGCAGTTGCACACCACTCTATCCACTTTCAAGAGGAGGCATCTTCTAAACAGAGGGTAGGAAAAATGTATTGGTTGGTACAAAGTCAGTGAAGGGGACTCAGGTAAGTAGTCTGGGACAGCATCAGGGTAAGGAAAGGAAACTCAGAGCAGGCTTGGCTCTGTGGCCAACAGAAGCCCTCATTCCAGTTTTAAGCTTTTCAGGACTCACAGTCCATTCTAAGACGGCACTGAATACCTTCAGGTACTGCACTTCCTCTGGCAGTGTTCCCACAGGAAAGCATGAAACTCCTCCCTGTGCGTTCCTGGGACACAATATACACATTATCAGGAGGTGCTCGAGAGTAATATCAAACCTAAGTTAAAATATCAAAGCTGCTAGGTCACATCACCTAGTTGTTGAAAACTGAAACCTGTCAGAGTTTGAAAAATTGAAATGTAGCAAGTTTCCATTGAAAATTCTTGTCTACATAATGGTAATGAAGCAAAAACGATCATTTATGATCTCAGGTAGTCATGAGACAAAGACAGCCCAGCAACAATTAAGCATTAACTGTGCCTTAGGGAATGGACAGCTATGACTTCCATGTCCTGATTCAATCACCACTCCCCCTTTCACTGCCACCACCATGTTGAATCCTTCTTTTTTCCAGATCTTCCCCTTCTCCCCATTAAGGCCCTTAATTCTTCACATAATGTATCACAATAGACATCAATAAAGCAAATCATTTGACTGCAGAGGCAATCGTACCACATCCTGTCTTCATCTGATGACTATTCTTTTAACGCACTTTGGAGATATAGTCCCATTTGAGTTTGCTCTTCTACCCATGATTAGAATGGGCTAAATGTTACATGGATAACTGAGCACAGATCAAAATTAAATAAGGATATGCCTAGCATAATGTAAGCTGCTGACATCATTTATAAGACCATCAAAAATGTAATTGGAATTGCACACAAATCTCAACACAGTGATCTAATTATACGGTTAAAATCTTCAGATTTTAAAAAAGTCAATTTATTTATCCTCAACTCAAAGAACTTGCAAGAACTCCATATACATTTCCTTACAATTTGTGAGATAGACACCCCTGATCTGTTTACTTCAATTTTTACCGTAATATTTTTAAAGCAATTTCAACAATTTAAGGCTGAAGTTTGTTTATAAATGTAAGTTAATGAAATGCGGTTCCACAATATATTCCAGCACAAATTCATAATAATTATACCTTCTACCAACACATGAAGTAACAGTTGCCCAAGACAGAATGTTCTCAGGCCTGCTACACTCCCCTGAGGTAATTGCTTCTAGTGAAGCTGGAGGACAATTTCAGACGTATCAACTGGCAGATGACAAAGCAGTTAGACAGCAGATGTATAGCCACAGGAGGCTGGATTATGGTTTATGCCATACAATTTGCTACAGGTTATTAATGTATCCCAACATTAGGATTACAAATCCACTCTGTCATAAAACTTTCAGTGAACTTATTAATGTCTTTATTATTAACATATTCTTCCACTATTCAAATATTCTTATTTATATCAACTGTAATAACAGAAATACTGATATACAGACTTTTAAGTGAACAACTGGCATATTAATGTTGATAAATTAGCCATCATTCAATTTCATGTTTTTCTCTGTCGATTGAAATCATGTCATGGTAGTCATAAAGTGGACAATAATGCTCTCATATGAAATTCTCTTGTCCTTTATTGTGGGAACATTGTTAAATAGTTCAACAGTTAAACAGCTTAATAGTTACTTCCTTGTCAAAGAAACAGAGAGAAATGAATTTTCTATTAATGCATCAATTGCTAATATCCATCAGCTGAATTACAACCTATAGGCTAACTGATGAAATGAGCACATTTTTCTGAGCTCATAATCTGGATCAGTCACTGAACATGTAAAATTTAATTCATAACAAATAAATCTGCTGAATGCAGTTCAGCTGAATGATATCATACATATGCCTGTTCTGAAAACATATACAGCTGAGGGTTTGGGAGAATCTTGCCTGGAGTCACATAGTCTGGAGAAGCCAAGCCTATACGGATTGGTCCCTGTGGAAAGCCACTGAGAAGACAGACTGAGGCCCAGAGGCAAGCCAAGAAGCAGATGACTCTCTTTTCTCCATTTATCCATGTGGAAAGTTTTGCTGTTCTCATACTGAACTCTTCTCATACAACACTGCCATGACTGATTTTATCATGTCAATCATTCAATGTGTCAATCAATGTGTTAGACTGACTTCATGTGTAAAAAGATTTGGAATATCCTTAATCAGACCATCTTTATTAGGTTAGTAGATAGATCAACTATGTTAAATAAATCAGGGTAGCACTGATGTGTCCAATAAGAAATTTGTGCTATTTTTGCTGCAAAAGTTGTGAACATATATAGATAGTATATCATGTTGGCTGCATTTAGAGTGATCAATCCATTAAGTTAGTTATCGTTGCATCACCTGCAGTGTCTCTTTAAGACTTGGTGTCCTATTTCTAATGGCGATGATTGGAAAGCACACGAAGCCCCATGCTACCTCTGCCAAATATGTCACAGCTTATCCTGTATCTCATTATTCTCTGTCAGCCTCTTGTGATCTATCAGTGTTGGTTCAGTGAAATTAGTTCCCTAGAGATACTTTGTATTTCTCAAGCCATTCTGTTCAAATTATACTTCACAGTATTTAAGGGAGCTTGTAAACCAAGAACAATTCTGCCAAAAAACCGTTACCGTGCAAAAGAAATTAATAAATACAAGTCCACTGATACAGACAGTTTTGTTGCATTCTGATGTTCTGTTAATCCAAAAGACAATGAGTTAATGTAAGCAAGCTAAATTAAAGTAGAACACTTAATGTATGATTGTCACCTGTGATGCAAATCTGAACTACATTATTAATGTTCACAATCAGAATATCTGTTTTTTTCCTAAGATATAGGAACAGAATTATGTTATTCAGCCGATTAATCCATTTTGATGAAAGTTCATCACCATGAAATGCTCACACTCTTTCTCTATTGATTGCTGCCTGACCTGCAGAGAATTGCCAGCATCTTCTGTTTTCTTCCACCTTTTCGGCATTTGCTGCATTTTTGTAGAATAATACTTTCTGCATATTGCCAAGTTACACTTACCTTCAAAAGGCAGGTTTTTTTGTTTGCTTAGTTGGTTTATTGTAACAATAAATGATCCCTGTGTAAGTAGGTGAGAGGAGCAGCAGAGTGGCGTGTTAGAGAGAGTAAATTACATGGTGATAAGCATAAGAACAGGTATCAGAGGGACTGTTCTGACAACTATAAATAAACTCAGTAGGCCAACCATCCCCTTCAGAGTCATAAAAATTACATAAGAAAACAAAACTTAAGAACATCTTCATTCACCCTTACAACCACAATTGCAAATTGTCAACATGACAAGATCTCCAAGTGTCATAGGGTAAGAACAAAAAGCAAACTGCCTAAGGAATACAGCAGGTCAGGCAGCATCCCTGTGGAGGGAAATAGACCCCTCACCTGGACTGAAGGATAGAGGGAAGATAGTCAGTATAAAGAGGTGAGAAGAAGGGGAGGAGCAAGGAGTGCAGTGGTGAGGAGGAGGGTTTTCCAGCTATTGCTTCACCCCTTTCCCTCACCTCTTTGTAGTGGCTGTCTCCCCTCTATCATTCAGTCCAGACGAATGGTCTCAACCCAGAACATCAAATTTCCACTTACTTCTACCCTGCTAAGTTCCTTCAGCATTTGTTTTTTTGGTTTTTTGTTGTTGTAGATTCCAGCATCTACTGTCTCTTGTGTCTTCATATGGAAAGACAGTGAGGTGGGGAGGACAACTTGTAATTATAAAGGATATCAAAACTCAAATGAATGTACCGAGTTTACCTATGGTATGCGCACCAAAGTCAATGCTTTGTTTCTTCTGCCATGCCCAGATGAAAAACGCTGCTTGAAAAAAAGTAGTAATAATACTAACCAGCTTACAGAGCATTTTTCATACAGCCGCTGTAGTTCAACGGGCTTTACAATGGGATAAAATGCAAACATGAAAATAGAAAAACAAATAAAAATAAACTTGAACATAAAAGACAAAATATGTTAGTTGAAGGAAGGTTAAATAAATAGGTTTTAAGCTGGCGTTTTAAAGAGTCAACTGAGTCTGCATCCCTTGTAGTTTTAGGTATTGAATTCCACAGTTCGGGAGTGTAGTTCAAAATAGCTGACCTGCCAATTATCTTTTGAGGGAGATTGTTTAAATTTAAGAGAGCGGCAATACGTGAGGGCCTCCGTCAGTCAGAGTTGACCATGGATATTGTGTCCTAGCTGTCTAGCCACACAAGCCAGGGCAGTACAATATAGAGAGCCAGCTGTTGCCCATGTAGCAAGCTCCTCCCTCACCATGCATCTAATGAGCCCAAAGGAACAGCAGGGACCAATGCAGCTTGGTACCAACGGCAGCTCAGGAGCTGCCAGTCAGCACTGAATTCAATGTAGGACTGCTCTGTCAAGTCAAATCAAGTCGCTTTTTATTGTCATTTCAACCATAATTGCTGGTACAGTGTTGGCACATGGCCAAGTGGTTAAGGCGTTCGTCTAGTTACCTGAAGGTCACTAGTTCGAGCCTTGACTGAGGCTGCGTGTGTGTCCTTGAGCAAGGCACTTAACCACACATTGCTCTGTGATGACACCGGTGCCACGCTGTATGGGTTCTAATGCCCTTCCCTTGGACAACATCAGTGGCATGGAGAGGGGAGACTTGCAGCTTGGGCAACTGCCGGTCTTCCATAAAAAAAACCTTGCCAAGGTGCAAATCCATGGTCTATCAAGACTAACGGAGGCCTACACACACTATACAATTGCTGGTACAGTACACAGTAAAAACAAGACAATGTTCCTCCAGGACCACGGTGCTACATGAAACAATACAAAACTACACTAGACTACCTGAAACAACACAAAACTACATTAGTTCTGGGGACTCCAGCTCCAGGTTTTTCCCTTAGGGTTTACCCCGAAGCCCCCCGCCCCCCCCATGAGTGGGTATAGACATAAGGCAGAGGGGGTTTGAGATCAGAGCTTTCCTTCTCCTAGATGAGCCACCAACCATGGCTGATGAGCCCCATCTGCCCGAAGCGACTAGTTTTAAGGTGCCAGTAATCTGCCTTTGCCCCTTCTATTCTCAGTAGAAACTGTTCTGCTGGGCGTAGTAGCTAAGCCACACATGAAGGCCTGGAGTTGGACATGGTTGTCAGAGGCTATTTGAAACACACACCATTGGGAGTATTTATAAACAATATAATGGAAACGATAATATGATACCAAATGACACTGTACTTATACTAATATGTAAGTCATCAGGAGCCAAGGCCTGGGGCCCACTATATATCATAGAATTATTTTGTAGTGGATCATCAATCCCACAGTACCTGTAAACTTAGGATCTGCTCACCAGATGTATGCTGAATTCATAAAATCATCATAAAAAGCCCTCTTTGTCCCATCGAGGAGCTTCATTATTTGAACAGCACAGCTGGGGATTACCACATAAAATAGGTTCTGGAACAGTGGCTTCTTTGGACTTTGTTGCTGTCGCTTAATAGGAGTCAGCCCAAGAGGACACATTTTGTCCCATTGTTTAATTCATGACGCTTTTCGATTATACTCCTGCTATTAAACCTAAAGACCCTTTATAACTGCAGCAGCAGCAGCTTGTAAAATATTTCTAACTCCTTCCAGAAATTCACATGAAAAATTACTGTTTTTTTCTGATTTAATGCACATAAAGCCCTTGACTCATGTATATTGAAAGCACAGGCATCTTTTCTTAGACACCAAGAGACAAAGCGTGGAACTCAAAATATCAGAGGAATAAATGATGTAACGAGCAATGATCAAGTCAACCCAAGTTCAAGTTTATCGTCATTTTGACCATAAACTGCTGGTACAGTACACAGTAAAAACGAAACAACGTTCCTCCAGGACCCTGGTGCTACATGAAGCAACACAAAACTACACTAGACTATGTGAGACAGCACAAGGCTACACTAGACTACGTAAAACACCATAAAAACTGCACTAGACTACAGAGCTGCACAGGAGTACATAAAGTGCACAAAACAGTGCAGGGCAGTACAATAATTAATAAACAAGACAATGGGCACAGTAGAAGACAAATTACAATATAATAATAAATGATGTAGATGTCAGTCTAGACTCTGAGTATTGAGGAGGCTGATGGCTTGGGGGAAGAAACTGTTACACAGTCTGGTCGTGAGAGCTCGAATGCTTCGGTGCCTTTTGCCAGATGGCAGGAGGGAGAAGAGTTGATATGAGGGGTGCGTGGGGTCCTTCACAATGCTGTTAGCTTTGCCGTGCAGTGTGTAGTGTAAATGTCTGTAATGGCGGGAAGAGAGACCCCAATGATCTTCTCAGCTGACCTCACTATCCGCTGCAGGGTCTTGCGATCCAAGACGGGGCAATTCCCGAACCAGGCAGTGATGCAGCTGCTCAGGATGCTCTCAATACAACCTCTGTAGAATGTGATGAGGATGGGGGATTGGGAGATGGACTTTTCTCGGCCTTCGCAGGAAGTAGAGACACTGCTGGGCTTTCTTTGCTATGGAGCTGGTGTTGAGGGACCAGATGAGGTTCTCTGCCAGGTGAACACCAGGAAATTTGGTGCTGTTTACAATCTCTACCGAGGAGCCGTCGATGTTCAGCGGGGAGTGGTCGCTCCATGCCCTCCTGAAGTCAACAACCGTCTCTTTTGTTTTGTTCACATTCAGAGACAGGTTGTTTTCTCTGCACCAGTCCGTTAGCCACTGCACCTCCTCTCTGTAAGCTGACTCATTGTTCTTACTGATGAGACCCACCACGGTTGTGTCATTGGCGAACTTTATGATGTGGTTCGAGCTGTGTGTTGCAGCACAGTCGTGGGTCAACAGAGTGAACAGCAGTGGACTGAGCACACAGCCCTGGGGGGCCCCCGTGCTCAGTGTGATGTTGTTGGAGATGCTGCTCCCGATCCGGACTGACTGAGGTCTCCCAGTCAGGAAGTCTAGGATCCAGTTGCAGAGGGAGGTGTTCAGGCCCAGTAGGCTCAGCTTTCCAATCAGTTTCTGAGGGATGATTGTGTTGAATGCTGAACTGAAGTCTATGCACAGTATTCGAACATATGTGTCTTTTTTGTCCAGGTGGAGGGTGGTGGCAATGGCGTCATCTGTTGAGCGGTTGCGATGATATGCAAACTGCAGGGGGTCCAGTGAGGGGGTATTATAGGTATTCCCATGATATGTACTAACTGTCTTTCACATTGGAGTTAGAATCTTTATTATGAATATTTCCTTAACCAGTACCTGGTTCAGTACAATTAAACAAGTGGTTTAATCCATTCTACTAACCTAGAGCTCTGTCAATCATTTTTGCAGGAAAAGCCGAATTGCAATTCTCGATAAAGTGATCCAGTTTCATTCAACTTTGCATTACAAAGTTCCAGATAAAATAAAATAATGATTTTGTTAGGGCAGGCTAAGGAAAGAAAAACTTGGCTTTTTCATTAAAAATTGAGTAAAATAGAGAAGATACAATTCTCTTCTCTTCAGGAGACTAGAAATCATGCAGATAATTGGAACATGTTTTGACACCAATGCCTTTGAGTGGAAAATCCCACAAAAGATCATGGATTTGGCCCAGTACATCATGGGTAAAGCCTCCCAACCATTGAGCACATCTGCATGAAACGCTGCCATAGGAAAGCAGCATCCATCATCCAAGATCCTCACCACCCAGGCTATGCTCTTTTCTCATTGCTGCTGACAGGTAGAAGGTACAAGAGCCTCAGGAACCACAACACCAGACTTAAGAACAGCTACTACCCATCAACCATCAGGCTCTTGAACAAAAGAGGATGTCTGGGATGTCCTGGGATGTCCGGACTGTCTTACGCAGAGAGGTTAGAGAAACTGGGCTTGTACACACTGGAATTAAGGAGATTGAGAGGGGATCTGATTGCAACATATAAGATTATTAAGGGATTGGACAAGATAGAGACAGGAAATGTGTTCCAGATGCTGGGAGAGTCCAGTACCAGAGGGCATGGTTTGAGAATAAGGGGTAGGTCATTTAGGACAGAGTTAAGGAAAATCTTCTTCTCCCAGAGAGTTGTGAGGGTGTGGAATGCATTGCCTTGGAAGGCAGTGGAGGCCAATTCTCTGGATGCTTTCAAGAAGGAGCTAGATAGGTATTTTATGGATAGGGGAATCAAGGGATATGGGGACAAGGCAGGAACTGGGTATTGATAGTAGATGATTAGCCATGATCTCAAAATGGCGGTGCAGGCTCAAAGGGCCGAATGGTCTACTTCTGCACCTATTGTCTATTGTCTTAAAAGGGTATAACTGCACTCATTTAAATACTTTTTTATCTTGTTTTTTCATGCTTGTAATTTATTGCTAGTTACTTACATCTACGCTTGCACAGTTTGTTGTTCATTGATACTGTTTACAGCTGCTGTTCTATAGATTTGCTAAGTATACCCGCAGGAAAAAGAGTCTCAGGGTTGTATGTAGTGACATGTATGTACTCTGATAATACATTTTCCTTTGCACTTTGTAGTATTGGTAGTGTTCTAGTTTGTTCTCTATTTCATTTAAATATATAATTTGTTACTCAGTTACATGGTAGTTTGTCTTTTTTTTACCTTTTTAACTATTTCCATGAAATTTCAGCTAATTGGAGCAGCTGCTTAATTGGGCCAATGGTCCAATGTCCCAATGTGTCCCAGCTAGCCAGAATCCTCTATATACAACTTATTTCTTGTCTATTGTTTTCCATTTCTAGGAAACGAAACATATTATCAGTGGTAGTCTACTAAGCTCTTTAATCTTGCTGTGCCATTCTATATTTTTATTGTTGATTCTCTCTCTCTCTATCTCAAGGCTGTATTCCTTCACTCTCCTCTTAGATTAAGATGCTTTTGTGCCTAGAAATTGCTTGGCTTCCTGCTTAGTCATATTTGGCAACTTTCCCTGTGCAGCAAATAACCCTCCACAAATTCACCACCCTCGGGGAGTAAACATTTCTCATCTTAGTTCTAATTGGCAACCACCATATCCTGAGAAATTAGCCCCTGCTTCTAGACATCTTAGCCAGAGACACCAATCTCCTTACACCCAATTTCTCCAGCCCAGTTTCTATTCTGTATGTTTGAATGAGATCTCATCTCATTAATCTAAAATCTGGTAAATGCAGGCCTAGTTGACCCGATCTCTCGTCATATCCTGGTCTTGGCTTCCCAGGAAACAGTCAGTGAAACTTTATGACATGAACTCAATGCTAAGAAGTACCCTTTATTAAGTAATGGGATCAAAAGCTGCCCACAACACTCCAGGTATGGTCCCAGCAAAAATAAAATGTTAACTGCTGTGCCCAGATGCCTCTTGACCTGTTGATTATTTAAGGCATTTTCTGTTCTTATTTCAGGTTACCAGCGTCTTCAATGTTGTCTCTTCTGTATCAGTATAGCTATGTATGTCACTAGACACCATCTCAGGTCAAATCACAAAACTATATTGAGAAAGATTGAACCAGACAGTAGTAAGAAACAATCAAATGAGATATCTGAAATGTGATCTATCAAAGCGAAAGGTAGAAATGAAAAGGGAAAGTTCTTTTATAGAAAATATTACAGTATACTCCCAAAGTTTTACCCTGTCTTAGAAACATCAGGAGCATGCCATGGTAGAGCAATCAAACGAGAAATCTTATGTGGATATTGTTGATCCAAATGGGGGAAAAAAAAGAGAGATAATTGATTCTGCTATTAATAGTGAAATAGATAGTCATAGAAATAAAATGGTGCTGGGCAAAGTAAATGATATATCTGAGTAACATCACATTATATAATAGATGAAGGCAGAAGTGACAAGATATTCAGGAAAAGGCATCAACGTCAAAATCGAGTTCATTGTCATATCCACAATTACATGCACGCACAGGTTTCATGAAAAACTTACTTGCAGCAGCATCAGACACAGCATCTTATAAGCTGCATTCACAAGAAAAACCTAAATTAAACATAAATAGTACACTTTTTTTACAACAAGGGGCATAAATAGAACGAGAGGTTGCATACCATTGAAATAAAGATCTTTGCCAGAATTACACGGAAAATATTGAATACAGGACTCGTGTGTTTCTGTGATGATAGACATTGGATCTGACTGCAGAAAAATTGCTCACATGAAACAAGCAAAATATCAAAGGTACAAAGTGACATTGATTGAGAAACCTATGTGGAATTCAAAGATTATTTCAAGCATATTTTTCTGGGCAAATACTACATTAAAATTGCTGAATGGGTCATTTCAGTAAAGACCCATTAAAATACAAGGTGGTCTTGGAAAAGAAAATTGAAACTTGATACAATAGAGGAATTAGTAAAAAGCAAATACACTACTAGACTGGTGATGATTTACGAAAGTAACATCCTTATTACTATTTGCCCTCTAGTCCTTGTTGATAGATGGCTTCCAGCTTTCTTTTGATGGCAGGCTACATGAAGATTAAATTGTGTCCAAAGGAAAGGCTTCTAAGATGGCTAAGAAAACATTCTTCATTTTTCTTTTCTGTATAATTATTTAGCACTTTCAGTCAAATGCTTCAGCAACTCCAATATAATTTATCCACCTTGTTTCAGTGTGAGATATCTGGTAGATCCCATTTTTAAGTTTCAGGTACAAAATTTAGGAAGATATTTATTTGCAACAATGAAGGGGATGTGCCAGAGGTACAATATTATAGAGGGATGATATACCTGCATAATGTACAAAATCCATTGGTGCAGTTTGAAATATGGCAGAGCAGTTTCACTAACATTCTTGGAAATATTTTATAATATTTTGCGATATTAAAATAATAACATAGCTATTTAGGTAATGCTGGTAGAGGAATAAGTATTGCCCTTATCTTAAAGCATGACTTCTTCTGGAAAACAGGTCTTCTGCACAACATGTGGCCCGAGCTATGATTTTCATTGCTTCCAGATGGTTCTTGATATCATGACCAACCAAGTCAATTTGCTCCTTACAGTATTATGCAATTGTGCAAACACTAGGAAGAGATTCACCTGGAATCTCTTGAACAGTGATTGAAAATTAAGTGGATCACTTGAAACGGATAATGATGTCAGTGAACATAACAAAATGGCAACTTGATGAATTGACTTTCCTTCAATATTTACAGCAGAGGAAAAAGAGAGCATGCCCGACAAAAGTAAATCACTAAATCAAGAATGGGGACTCATCAGAATTAAGATATGCAAAGAGTAATAAAGAAGATTTATTACCCTCACAGCACTATCAATCCCAAATATATGAAGTTTCCTATCCCTGGGAATTGAAAGAAGTATTTGAAGGCATGACAGGTTTCTTAACTATAATCATTCAAAATTCTCTCCATTGGTTTGAATTATCAATCAATTATTTAAGAAAGATGTAGAAGAGAAACCAGGAAATTATAGGCCCATTAGTCTACCAAATGTTATTGGAAATTGCTTGACACCATAATAAAGGACTGAATAAAGGAGCAGCTCGGTTATTTTTGGGTTATTGGATTTTAAAATGTCTCATGAACGTAATTGAATTTTTAGAAACTGTAACAAAAGGAGAGCATAGGGAATTTTTAATTGGTGTAATTTTATAAAGATTTCCAAAAGAAACATTTAAAAATAGATAGATAGGAAAACTTTTAAAGTTAAGCTTAGAAAAGTGGATAGACAACAGAAAGAAATGAGGTAGAATTATAGTTGACAGTCAAAGTTGTGGGATATGACTAGTGGTGCCCCCATGGGGATTTACTTTGTACCTGCAACAATTCACCATCTTTACAGATTGTGATGCGCTGGAAATTGAGAGATATAATTTTGTCGATGATGCAAAGCTAAGTGGCATTGTAGGCTGTGCAAATGGTTGCTTTATGTTAGAAAGAGATAGTAATACATTAAGTAAATTAATAAACCTGTGCTAAATTCATTTCAATGTGAGCCCATTCACTTTGTACCTAATAAAGATAGAACAGTGACTTTTAAATGGTGAAAAGCAAGAACAAAAATGACCAAGAAAACAAATGAAACACTGGCTTTAGAGGACAAGACTGCAAGGTGGTTGAAGTCTATGCCACAGTTATGCAAAGTCTTGGCCATAATATCAAAAGTTTAATGTTCAATGTAAATGTACTATCAAAAAACATATACAATATGTCACCATATAGTGCCTTGAGATTTATACTTTGAAAGCATTAAAGTAGGACATAAAAATACAATAGAATCAATGAAAACTACACACAAAGAAAGACAGACAAGCAAATAATCTGCAAAAGAATACAACCTGTGCAAATAAAAAATAAACAAATAAATAATATTGAGAAAATGAGCTGTAGAGTCTGTGAAAGTGAGTCCAAAGTTTGCAGAATCAATTCAGAGCTGAGGTGAGTGAAGTTATTCACAATGGTTCAGGAGTCATAATTCTGTTCTTTAGATCAAGTCGTTCTAAGGTGGCTAAGAAAACTAAGTGTAATTTAGCTTGCCAGTAATCTAGTATGGCAATTCTGCTGGTTGCTATGATTTAAAATAGAAAACCTTGGCTCATAATAGTCTGGTAATGTTTGAAATAAATAGCATTCTAGTAAAATGTCTGGATGTCAAAATGATTTCCAGCTGCATTTTCCGAGCCTTGCCCATTACATTGTGAATTAAGGATGCATTAAAATGAAAATTGATATAAACAATATAGGCAGAATGCTTTGTTGAAACCAGATTTTCTAAATCACCAGAGTGCACCATTAATTCGAACAGATGATTTTGATGTTCTTTCAGTCTGTTTACAAAGCAAAACTGATTTGAGTGATAGAGTGAATGGATTGGACACAGATTTCTAATCTTGTAAATTGGGCATAAATCCAATTTGAACTAATGGAATGAAAATCTCTATAATCTATTGGCTGAGAGAACTTACGTAAAATCACTTTGGAAAGTTTCAGTCCAAACTCCTATCCAAATGAATTATCACCACTGTATATAAATTCACAGGGGCACAAGATGTCTGGCACTGGGAAAAGAAAATTTCCACTTTGGTATGCATCTCATGAGAGAAACTAAAAGACATTTTCAGGATGAAGATAATTAAGAAATTCTACAGAGGTTGTATTGAGAGCATCCTGAGCAGCTACATCACTGCCTGTTTCGGAAATTGCCCATTTCAGATCACAAGACCCTGCAGCAGATAGTGAGGTCAGCTGAGAAGATCATCAGGGTCTCTCTTCCTGCCGTTACAGACATTTACACCACACGCTGCATCCGCAAATTAAGCAGCATTATGAAGGACACCATACACCCCTCATACAAACACTTCTCCCTCCTGCCATCTGGGAAAAGGCACCGAAGCATTCAGGCTTTCACGACCAGACTGTGTAACAGTTTCTTCCCCCAAGCCATCAGACTCCTCAATACCCAGAGTCTGGACTGACCTTAACATACTGCCCTCTACTGTGCCTATTGTCTTGTTTATTATTTATTGTAATGCCTGCACTGTTTTGTGCACTTTATGCAGTCCTGGGTAGAAATGTAGTCTAGTGTAGTTTTTCGTGTTATTTTACATAGTTCAGTGTAGTTTTTGTATTGTTTCATGTAGCACCATGGTCCTGAAAAACGCTGTCTCCTTTTTATTGTGTACTGTACCAGCAGTTATGGTCGAAATGACAATAAAAAGTGACTTGACTTGAAATCCTCCACATGTAGACTGAAAATTCTAGAAATGAGCAATCACATTTGCGAAAGCAAAAAGGGTACAGTATTTGGAATATTTTTTTTCCATTCCAATTAATCAATGTTTTCCATTGATATTTTAAAATATTAATACTTGCAGTTTTGTTTTTACTTAACTGTATTTGTTTTGAGGCTGATTAAAGGTAAATTGGTTTATTATTATCACACGTATCAAGGTACAGTGAATAACCAGTCTTGCATACAGCCCATACAGATCAATTAATTTCACTGAGGTTCTACAGCTAAAGAAATAACAGACTGTAGAATGACGTGTTACCGTACAAGAAAAAGTACAGAGCAGATACACAGTTAGATGCAGGATCACAACAAAGTAGATTGTGAGATTAAGAATCTGCTTTATCCTACTAGGGAACCACTCAGTAGTTTTATACCATCAGGATAGAAGCTGTTCTGGCGCCTGATGGTACGTGCTTTCAGGCTTCTGCCTGGTGGGAGGCAGGAGAAGAGGGAATGGCCAGGGTTGCGTGTCTGTGAGCATTTGTCTGCGCAGTGCTGAGGGCTGGCCCTTGCCAACAACACATACGCACCATCAGTTTCCAGGACACATCACTCAGGGACTTGGGATATATGCATTCTTTTGAGTGACTGTATTTTACTGCTATCTATATGTGCTATATGTGCCTTGTGCTGTATATAACTGTTGGTACTGTCGTTTGCTCTTTGATCCAGGAAGAAGGATGTTTTGTTTGGCTGCATTCAAGGGTATTCACTTATGGTTGGATGATAATTAAACTTGAACGATGGCAAGTGTGGAGTTATGTTAAGATCTGAATTGGAAAGGCAGACTTCCATTCCTGAAGGACACTGTTGAACCAGATGGGCTTTAATAATATTAGGGTAGTTACAAGGTCACTCTTATTAGTTCCAGCTCTTTCTTCCAGATCAAGTTAATTGAATTAAAAATTTCCAGATGTTATGATGGCATTCAAATTCATGTCTCTGTATAAATGTCAAGCCCCAGGACGCTGGTCCACTAGCTTAACCACCATGTATTCATTCTCTTGTCTATGCTTATGTGAATGATTAAAATACATTTAAGATGCTATTTTAAAATCATTGAAGTGAAACATTTTTATCCCCTATTTTTGTTTTTTGCTTCCTTATATTGATTTTGATGTCTATATGGAGGGCTTTGTCATCGCTTGGGTTACAGGATCTCACCTCCTCCTCTCTGCCAGCACTGGTTCTAGCCACAAAACTCTTCCCATGTGATAGATTCAGGCAACCTTCAGCTAGTGATAACTTCTATAAGTGGCATTATCCACTCTGGAAAATGGATTCTGTGATGATTCATTCAGGCGTCGGACCGTGCTATTAATGTTAACAGCTACTGCAATCATTATAATGTACAGTCAGCATAAATATTGTGTGGAGCAACATGGGTGCTGGTTGATCACACATCAATGACTTTCCAGCAATATCAAGCCAGCTGCATACAAGTTTCTAGATTTGTATAATGCTGCCACGTAACTTCCTTGTTCAAAATTGAATAATTTAACTTTTAATTATTCAAATAATGTATTTAGCTATTCAAATAAAATAAAAAAAAATAATGGATGAATTTGAAATGGTTGTAGTCGAGGCTGAACAGCAGATCAAAGGAGGAAAATCGATGACAAGATGTCAGTGGGCGCACTATAAAAAGAGTAACTTCCAAGAATGAGCAAAAGGTGTAAATACAGACAAAAGTGGCTTAAGGGAATGGAGCTATCCTAGAGTTAATTGAACAGAAGATAAAGTAGATAAGGGAACACCACTCTGCTCTGTTCCTTCATTTAAGGTCCAACGTGTATAAAGCTCTACCAAGGTTTACCACTGGAATGAATCAGAAAAGATAAGAGAAAGAAAATCAATGGAAACATCCAAGTGACAGCAATCTAATAAACCTTAAGATAATAATTGTTATCAGCACAAAACCAAGTAACAGATTGGGAAAGAATGATATTGCAATTGGAATGTGGTAAACAAATTAGTGAAATGATGCAGAACAAAAATGGAAAATATATTTTTTAAATGTTTAACAAAGTACAGGAAAGAACATATTCTGTTAAAAACAAGTCAAACTAAACTATTGTAAGATACATTGTTGAATAAATACATGATGAATAAATGAGATATGAATATACCTCCACCATCAGTGTGGACAGAAGTGAAATCATGACAAGGTAAAATACAAGGAGGATGGACAAGGGTCAAAAACAATTAGAAAGACAAAGATAAACTACAATATTAAATTATAAAGAAACATAAAATCATATAAAGAAAAACAAAAATTGGGAGAGGAATGGGCCACTAGGGGAAAAACCATCAAAGAAACAAATCGCATATATATAAAAAATTACCTTTCTTTATTTAGTATTTACCAAGCAGTGAGATTATGTAGATATGATATCAAAAGTTGGGAGAAAACATATTTTAACAACATATAAAATACAAAGAATAAATAATAGTTTATCTAAATAAACTCAAAGTCGTCAAAACAAAATTGGTCCGTTCAGATGTTGATGCAAATGAAAGGAATCTGGAGAAAGGTAACAGAAACAGAATTGCACTGTTGTATTTAATAATTCATTGTAAAGTATGCAGTGCCAGAGAACTGACAGGTAGCTAAGATAACAACTTTACTTAAGAAGAGAAATAGACCATCCATGGAATTCTACTGTAGGATAGTTAGTTTAACAGATGAAAAGAACAATGGAATCCCTAATAAGGGAGAAAATAGAAAAACATCTTGAAACCAAAATTATAACTTTCACTGTTAATTTTAAAGGGGGAAGTTTTGCATGACCAAACTCATTGAATTGTTTGAAGAGGTAACAAAGAATAGACAAATGCAACACAATGGAACCAATTTATTCAGCTATCTAAATGGCCTTCAAGAGCCATGTTGTTTATTAAGGAATAAGGCAAGACCATGCAGAATTATGAATAGGTGGCAGAATGGATAACTAACTGGCTTCAAGGAAGATACTAGAGTAGTGCATGTATAGGATAGCAGAAGTGGGTGTGAGGTTTCCAGATGGAATAGCTGATAATGAAATTTCCAACAGTTGATAATGAGGCAGGCTTTAGAAATAAAAATACACTTACCTAATTTGCAGATGACACCAAGCTGTGGGAAGGAAGAAGTTAATGCTGAAGAAGACTGCAATAAATTGCAAGACATCAACATAGCAACGTGAGCACATAGTTAGCAGGTTGATTTTAACAGCTAAGTGAACATTATGGTAAGAAGGACATGGAGATTTTTTGGAAAATTCAAGGAAGAAGTGAATGAAGAGTCTGGAAAATGATATAAAGGGATCTTAAAATACCAATAGGGTCGGCACAACATTGTGGGCCGAAGGACCTGTAATGTGCTGTACTATTCTATTCTTCTATAACAAATGATTGCAGTTTAATAATGCCATTAAAAATAAGCTAAGCACTAGGTTTTGTTTCTGAAGAAACAGAATTCGAAAGTAGAGGATTTATCCGATACTGGTATCAACTAGTTGGACTCTGCTTGGAGCATTATGTATCGAGATTGTAGAAAAGCAGAAAAAGCACCCAAGAATGATCAGAAGTGTAAGGCTATACCTGTCAGGAAAGGATAAAGATGCCTGATCTCTTTTCTCATGAAAAACCACAGGTTACAGATTAGAGTTACAGGGCTCTTTACAATGACATGGGTATTGATAGAGATGTCTCATTGAGAGTATTTCCATTTGTAAAGTAAAGAAACAGAGGCCACCACTTTTAAATAATAATCAAGATATTCAGAGAGTGGTTTGAGTGAAGTCTCACTAAGAGAGGAAATGGTCATTGCGAATACATTTAGGGGGAACTGGATAATGGAAAGTCTTGCTGAAAGGGTGAAAGAAAGTCAGGCAGAAGGAACTCAAACATTGATGGCTGAGCTGTGATTCTGTTTATGTTTATAAGATGATAGAGGCATTGATCGTGTGGATAGTCAGAGGCTTTTTCCCACAGCTGAAATGGCTAGCACAAGAGGGCACAGTTTTAAGGTGCTTGGAAGCAAGTACAGAGGAGATATCAGGGGTAAGATTTTTTACACAAAGAGTGGCGAGTGCGTGGAATGGGCTGCCAGCAATGGTGGTGGAGGCAGATACGATAGGGTCTTTTAAGAGACTCCTGGACAGGTATATGGGGCTCAGAAAAATCGAGGGGTATGGGTAACCCTAGGTAAGTTCTCTGGTAAGGACATGTTTGGCACAGCTTTGTAGGCCAAAGGGCCTGTACTGTGCTGTAGGTTGTCTATGTTTCTATGTTTCGATGCAACAAAAATATGAAAGAGGATGCATATCATAGATACCTCATCTGCCACAGACAATGGTAAATAATTGCCTGTCATGGTTACTACCCCTCAACCAGCGGACTCTTGAACGAAAGGGGATAACTACATTTATTCTACTTCTGGTGTTCCCACAGCCAGCAGTCTCAATTTAAGGACTCTTTATCTTGTTATTTCATGCTCCTTATTTATTGCATTTATTATTGAAAGTACTGCAGCCTGTTGCCCATTGATCCTGTTTACAGTTACTGTTCTATAGATTTGCTAAGTGCTCACAGAAGAAGAATCTAAGGTTGTAGTGGTGACATGTGTGCACACTGATAATAAAATTTTACTTTGAACTTGAACTTTAATAAATTGAAGTTTAGAAATATAGTGGGCTATACAATTTGATATGTTTGTGAAATAAAATTCAATTTTTCTCCACAGTTATCATGTAAGTCTGTTCCCTAGATTGCTCTATCAAGCAAAACAATCCCGTAATGTTGGCAACCATTCGGATTAAACACCTCAGTACAGGTACTGTGTTAAATTACGGATATCTATTGCCTCTCGGGTAGCACATCCTGACAAACTTTACAAACGATCAACTCTCTTTTCATATAAAATACTGTATATATCTATTTCTTACTGAAAGTACTACAGCTTGGCAGAAAATGTAACAGATAGCTCTCATATATTAATCAATAAAAAAATGCTAAAATCTGATTTAAACAATTTCTGTTTTCCAGATGGTACTAAGTCTACCAGCTGGAAGCAGTCATCATTAGGCTGACCTACTATTTTGTTTTAGTTACTCCAATAGAAAGCTGATTACTGTAATTATTGTTGAAGTAAAATCAAATATATTTTACTTCAACAATGTTAACTTTTGTTCACATTTTTATTATTCTTCTTTATTGATGGCATGTTTTATTGCTTTAGTGCAAAAGAGTGCTGAATTATCTCTGTCACTGCACTCAAGTGTCCTTTCTTCATCTGATTAGAATCAGAATCAGATTTATTATCACTGTCTCATATAATGTGAAGTTTGTTGTTTTGCAGAAGCAGTACAGTTAAAAAAGACATAAAGTTACCATAAATTACAAAATAAATAAATTGCACCAAAAAAAAGGAACAATGAGTTAGTGCTTGTGGGTCGATGAACTTTCAGAAATCTGATAGTGGAATTTAGGAGCTGTTTTTGAAGAGTTGAATGTGCGTCTTCCAGCTCATGTACATTCTCCCTAATTGTAGTAACAAAGAGAGGACATGTCCCAGATGGTGAGGATCTTCAGCAATAGATGCTGCCTTCTTAAGGCACTGCTTCTTGAAGATCTCCACAATGATAGGGAGGGTTGCACCCATAATGGCACGGGCTGAGTGAGGATTGCATCTTCCTAATTAATCTCAGCTGAAATCAAAAGCGATAGTAGCAGAGCAACACTCATAGATTGCTGGAGGAACTCGGCAGGCCAGGCAGAATCTCAGGAAGAGAGCAAAAAGTCAAAGTTTCTGACTGAGACCCTCCATCAGGTCTCGGCCCAAAATGGTGAATGCTTACTCTTTTCCCCAGATGCTGCCTGGTTGGCTGAGCTCCTCCAGCATTTTGTGTGTGTTGCTGTGGATTTCCAGTATCTTCAGATTTTATCATGCTGGTAATGATAGCAAAAACTGGGGCAAAAATTGGAGAGTGGGGAGTGGGATTCCCCCCACCCCACACCATTACTATTTGGGAAGGTATTGGCTGCATTCCCATCATGCAATATCAAATGCTAACAGAGCTTTAGGGCCTGTGCTTTCAAATCACTTCCATCTCACCCATGCTTATTCTTGCAACTCCCTTATAGTGTGTGGATGTTATTGTTGCAGGGAAAGGGCTTCGTATCAACCTCCTATCTTTTATTTCACATTATTAAGAAGGGCACCTACCTCATTTTGTGTGTGTATGTATTCTTGCTGCACTGAAGTATTTAATTGCCATAAAGCACAATGGAACATTCTAATATCTTGAAGAGGACAATATAAATACAACTCCATGAAGCCCTTTAATATAACTTAGCTCATCTCTTGAAGTTAATTTTCTTCTGTTATTAAAGAATTATTCAGCAAGCGAAGCACTGGTTACTTCAGCATTAAATAACCAAGTTGTAAAAGTACAACTGAAAGCAAACACTCCAGGTTGTTTGGATAACCTTAGGGGAGAAACTAACCAGACTCATAAACCAAGAGCTCCACACAACACAACAATTCACTCCAAGGATCTCTGCAAAGTGCTGTGGTGAGCCTGTTTGGGCAATTGCTTCAATCCACAGAGAAAATACTCTTGTGGTGATGCACCATCAATAACTCTCTCTGAGACGTAAAGACGAGATATCGGCTTTTATTGACTGGAAGAAGGAACAAGCAGTAGTTGACCACCATACTACATCCTGGAGACAGAGAGGCCGGGCTCAGACCTCAACCGCCTTTATACAGGCGTCTGTGGGAGGAGCCACAGGAGCAGTCAGCAGGGGGCGTGTCCAGACAGGTATATGTAGTTCACCACATGTGGCCTTTGGTTTAACAAAGTTACAACACTAAAGTTGTAGTCACTTTCACCAGCCATTGCTAAATATATTACACTACTTTGAGAAAGAATATATTTGAGTTACACATACTTCCTCACCCAAGGGAAGAGAAAGAGAAATACAACAAACAGAAGAACATTTACTTAAAACAGGGGTGAAAATGAAATCTATGTTTGTGCTTTATTTCTTTAGAAAACTTTTTAATAAACTGTAAAACTTCATAAAATTAAATTACTTTTCACAGTAAGCTAAGGCTATACAGTCCTGCAGCAGGAAAAAATGTTTGAGGATAATAGTGACCGCTGTATCACATTTTACAACTGGCAGAGCACCCACATATTTTAAGTCAGTTCGAAAACAAAATACAATTTGCTTTCAATGGTTAACAGATAAAATACTGTGTCATACACACTACAAAGAGACTTTTAAACTTTAAAGCTTTCAAACAAAAGGATTGTGGTAAACTATGTGTATACCTGTCTGGACACGCCCCTCTGCTGACTGCTCCTGTGGCTCCTCCCACCGACCCCTGTATAAAGGCGATTGGAGGCACTGCTCCTCCCTCAGTCTCCAAGATGTTGTGGTCATGTTTGCAGCTAATAAAAGCCTATCTTTTGCCTCCCGTCTCCGAGAGTTATTGATGGTGCATCAAGGATGCTGGAAGTCATTGATCATGATGCACTTACACACAAACGTCCTCATAAAATCCAAAATTACCAGCAGCTTTCTGGTTTTCCCTCTTTCCAAATTCTGATGTATGACACAACTCAGATAACAAAACTTGTTTGTCCTGCAGTTTCTGGCAACGTGACCCATTTGCTTCATTGTAAACATGTTCATCTTTTATTTGAAACCATTGTTTTCACTTATTTGTGGGATATGTGTCACATTCCTCCATTATAGGTTTTATATCCAGATAACCACTCAAAATTATACTTGCCGTTGATGGGTTTTTATCTTGCCTCTCTGGCCAGAGTATAGGCAGCTTTTCTAGGCACTCGTTCTTCTATCATGCCTGGTTTACACAAATTAAGTTGTGATATGGCCATGTTCAAAATAGACTGTGAGATGAAAAAAGGGTCTTAATCATTGATAGAGGTTGGTTCCAGTCAACTGACCACAGTCTAACCCTGCGCTGTTATATTTTATTGCAAATAATCAACCTATTTGTGAACTTTTTCATCCGTTCCACATTCTCCTGCATAATTTATACTATCGCGTTAAATCAATTACTTCGCTGCATCTACAAGTTTGTCTATCATGCTATTTCATTTCAGTTTGCCTTGAGCAAAGCACACGTAGTGATGTGAGTTAAATAGCTAGAACTTCCCTGTCTAAATTAAAATCAAAGTTGAAAGTAAATTTATTATCAAAGTACATACAGTATATGTCACCATATACTACCCTGAGATTTATTTACTTGCAGGTATTCACAGTAGATACAAAGAGCCAATGAAAAAATGCACGTGACAAAGACGGACAAATAACCAATGTGCAAGAGACAACGAACTGAACAGATACAAAAAAAGAAAATAATAATAAATAAATAAGCAACAAATATCAAGAACCTGAGTTGTAGAGTCCTTAAGCATGAGTCCATAGACTGTGGAAACAGTTCAGTGTTGGGATGAGTAAAGTTATCCCCTCTGGTTCAAGATCCTAGGGGAAGTAACTGTTCCTGAATCTGGTGGTGTGGGATTCGAGCTCCTGTACCTCTTTCCTGACAGCATCAATGAGAAGAAAGCATGACCTGGATGGTAGAGGTCCTTGATGATGGATGTAACTTTCCTGTTACAGCGTTCCTTGTAAACATTCTCAAGGGTGGGGAGGGCTTTTCCTATGATGGACTGGGTTGAATCTACTGCTTTTAGTAGGTTTTATAGGTTTATATATGCGTAGAAAAGGCAGAAATCCGTTCTCACACATATTAAAACCCTGCATTGTAGCCAAAGTTTCCAAGGCGAAAAGACGTTCTTCGACATTTTTTCCCAATTCTACGTTTCTGGATTACTGGTGAAAAAGGAGAGTGATCACTTTGCTAGGGATTTACTACAGGCCTAAAGAGTCAGCAGGAGATGGAAGAGCACATATGTGGAAAAAACACAGAGCAATGTAAGAGTAATGGGTTGTAGCAGTAGGGGATTTCAATTTCCCCACAATCACTTTAGTGAGACTTTTGAGCCAGTATGTAGATGGCCTATCAGAGAAGATGAAATATGGATTTAATCTCAGAGAATGTAACAGTCAGGTGGCATTTGTGAATTGTTGAATGTGGGTCTTAAGGCTCACGTACCTCCTCTCCAATGGTTGTAGTGAGAAGAGGGAGACGATAACAGATATAGAGAACAGAAAACTGAATAGGCACTACTTCTCACCTCCACTACTACTTTTCCTTTCAACTTCCACAGCCATTTCCACCATGTGTTCAAACATTCCCTTCCTCTGAAACATTTTCTTCACCCATTTTCTGTCATTTCTGCTGCCGCTACTCAATTTCTCCCAATATTCTTGGTGTGGCTGTAATGAAACCCAGTTTCCCTCGGGATCAATAAAGTATGTCTGTCTGTATACTGATCAGCAAAGTCTTAAACTTCCTTTCTTGTTCATGTAAAAGCCAAAAGGCTACCTTTAATTCACTACATTCTTGATTATTTTCATTCCTGTCATCATTCATTGCTTGGTGTAATTTACAAGTATTTTAATTCAACCACTTGTACCTCTAAATAACTACAGTGAGTCTTCATTTTCTTCTACTCTCTCCTGTAGAGCCTCTTTATTTATTTCCAACAACCTCAATACTATTACATCCTTCTGCTTTCATTCCTGCACGGTTGTGCTCTGAGCTAAAATACTTCAAAAATTTATCTAGTTTTGGATTTTTCTTTGCCACAGGAATTTCCCCCCATCTCTCGCCTTCTTCAGTGTGGTCAGTCATGGCCACAATAACGTGTAGTCAACAATAACTTGTCATTCAAGTAGTGATCTTCTCCATCTTCCATTTCTCCACTATTAGTGCCCCAAACTGTATGCCAAATCTCTACAAAGTCTTCTGTCACACTAATCTTTTGAATTTGGCTGGAATCCATCCAGAAGGGATAAAAACTAAGCGAAGTTCACAGAACTCATTTAAAAATTCTATTAAAACTAGTATCGTAAAATACAACATATAAATACTACAAGTTATGTGACATAGATGTTGCATGAAATTATCATAGATCTCAGACAAAATGCTACAAGCAGCTTACTCGAACATGACTGTTCCATATCCTACTTAAATTTTATATTTAACTGAACAGTATATAAATAAGCCTATACAACTCTCTCTAGTGCTGTGTGCAGTAGCTTGCAAGATATTCTTTAAATTTAAGTATTATCCATTCTTTAACTCAAAGTGATTTTGAACAGAACTTACACAACCATTTTCTCTGGAAAAAGGTACTGTTCTCCATACAACTTCCTACAAGCTGGTAAAGTCTTTCCTGAGTCCTCCTTACTTTATAATTCAAAAATCACACCTAATTGTATTCTCTGATATTGTGATGCTTGATATCCAATATCAACAGAAAAAAGACATTTTGACAGGAGAAAAGTTTGAGTTCATCTGCATTCTAAAATATTAATGAGATTTTTCCTTAATGTTTATACGTTCAGATACAGTGGATTCCAGTTAATTCAGTGGTTGATTAATTGGGGCAACCGCTAATTTGGGACAACTTGTAAAGAACTAAAGCTATTCGAGAAAATAGCTGGAATTCCCTTCATTTATTTGGGACACTGTGCCACTTAATTGGGGCAGGAGGGTATTGCCAAACAGTTTCTAACTAGCGTCAGACATGTGCACTTGTGTGGCTGTTAGACACTACACCATGCTTAGAGCAGTTTTTAAATAACTTCAGTTGTGTGTGATTTCGTTCAAAACACAGTGATTTTTATCACTAACGGTTGGCAAGAAATAAGCAGCAAGCCAATTCATAATTGTGTTGGTCACTGTGGTGTCAAATATTCAGGCTTGGAAATGTCAAAAATAATTGGGAGTGAAAATGAAACAATTTCACTACTTCAGTAAGTTAGGAACTACAAAGAATTTGAGGGTATCAACAGTCATCTTGAATGTCACAATGAAAATGAAGATTTGAAGATGCAATCTCAGAAGCATCGTGTGAAGGCAGTCCATTATCTGCACTAGGTGTCAGCACTGATTTTGTTAATTTACAGTCAATCAAAAGAATGTGGCAGTGTACACTGGATGAATTCCTTCATGAAAACAATTAGGAACTGATACACAGTTCTATAGTATTGTAGTAGTATTGATAGTGTTCCAATTTGTTCTTGATTTTATTTAATACAGTACATACAGTAATTTGCATACAGGCTGTGCGGTTTAGTGATAACATATCCTCTTCTCTGATGATCAACACTGGCACACCTCAGGGGTGTGTGCTTAGCCCACTGCTCTACTCTCTATATACACATGACTGTATCACTAGGCATAGCTCAAATACCATCTACAAATTTGCTGACGATACAACCATTGGTGGTAGAATCTCAGGTGGTGACGAGAGGGCATACAGGAGTGAGATATGCCAACTAGTGGAGTGGTGTCACAGCAACAACATGGCACTCAATGTCAGTAAGACGAAAGAGCTGATTGTGGATTTCAGGAAGGGTAAGACGAAGGAACACATACCAACCCTCATAGAGGGTTCAGAAGTGGAGAGAGTGAGCAGCTTCAAGTTCCTGGGTGTCAAGATCTCTGAGGATCTAACCTGGTCCCAACATATTGATGTAGTCATAAAGAAGGCAAGACAGCAGCTGTACTTTATTAGGAGTTTCAAGGGATTTGGCATGTCAACAAATACGCTCTAAAACTTCTATAGTTATACCAGTGGAGAGCATTCTGACAGGCTGCATCACTATCTGGTATGGGGGGGGGGGGGGGCTACTGCACAGGACCAAAAGAAGCTGCAGAAGCTTGTAAATCTAGTCAGCTCCATCTTGGCCACCAGCCTACAATGTATCCAGGACATCTTCAGGGAGCGGTATCTCAGAAAGGCAGTGTCCATTACTAAGGACTCCAGCATCCAGGCCATGCCCTTTTCTCACTGTTACCATCAGGTAGGAGATACAGAAGCCTGAAGGCACACACTCAGCGATTCAGGAACATCTTCTTCCCCTCTGCCATCCGATTCTTGAATGGACATTGAAGCTTTGGACACTACCTCACATTTTTTAATATACAGTATTTCTGTTTTTGCACATTTTAAAATAATCTATTCAATATACATAATTGATTTACTTGTTTATTTATTATTTTGATTTATCATATATATTACTTCTCTCTCTCTCTCTCTCTCTCTCTCTCTGCTAGATTATGTATTGCATTGAGCTGCTGCTGCTAAGTTAACAAATTTCACCTCACATGCCGGTGATAATAAACCTGATTCTGATTCTGATTCTGAGTTAAACAGTAGTTGGCTTTTTTTTATACCTTCTTAACTGTTTCCATGAAACTTCGGCTAATTGAGGCAATCACTTAATTGGGCCAAAATGTATTACTAGTCTACAGAATATTATATTCTGTCTCCAAAATGAACCTACAAAAATGAACCACTTCACACTTATCTGGATTGAAGTCCAGCTGCCACAAACAGATTTTTTTCAACTTTCCTAATGCTATTTCCTCAGCTGCAGAGACCTTCTGTGTTAATGTTTATATTAATGTTCTTAGCTTGAATGTGTTCATCTATAAACCTATAGACTAGATGATCTCTTAATGTACAGGCTAAGAAATTCCGACATTGTACTGTTGCAATGAATTCTTTAGTCTGACAATTTAATTGCCAATCACTTCTTCCTGCTTTTACCTGTAAGTGACAAACAGCTTTCAAAAATTTCTGAAGGTGTTGGATTAAAGTAGTTCTGCAATATTTCACCAAGTTCATTGAGTGTCCTCTGAAGTGCTAATAGAATAATCAGTATGTGTAGGTATCTGATCATATATCCACTATTAAAATAGTTTTCTTATTTGTAAGTTGACACATCCTGCTCAGTCACTTTTCCTATCATTTTATTAAACATCTCAATGTTTCGTAAGTGATTCATTCATTATAATATAGCTACCCAGTCCTCCAATGTATCCAGTCTGAGTTCAGCCTGCCATTTTACCTGGTCTTTTCTTGTAGTTGTAATTTCCCCAATTACTTAAGTCCATCACCTCCACTGGGTATAAGCCAGCGACAGCTGCTCACCAAAATCCTCTGTTCTGGGCCAGTCCAAGATTTCCCCAGGTGTAGTCGATCTTCTTTGTGTCTTCTAGACAGATCCTTTTCTCACAGGGATAAGCCATTTGGTGTTACTGTAGCTCTGGATTTTTATGGGATGGGTTTGCTAGCCCCATGCCCATCCCCCCTTCCTTTCACAGCTGGGCTTGGGAGCATCCAAGGTGGAGTTAATTTCCCCAAATGCTTGAATCACAATTCATTCTTTGAACATTGCATGCCTTGGTAATGCTTCTTCTTTGCTTTTGACAATCATACTCATTGCCAATATAGTATCTGGATTCTTAATGTAATCTGCTGGGTGAAGAACTGACAAACTCAGAAACAGGGCAGCATTACCATTTATTCCAAGAACCTTGCTGAACTATCCAAGCAGGTTCCTCTAGATAATAGCTACAACATGGAGAGCAATTGATTTCCTGCATTTGTTCTTAATGAGATAGTTATTTTAAAATGCTTTAAAAACTGATACCAAATACATTATTTCTAGCTTCTGTTGATTTTAGGAGGAAAATGTGTACTGAATAACACCTTTCACATTCTCTCAATATACTTTACAACCAGTTCAGTACATTTCAAGTGTAGCAACTTCTGGAGTTTATGAAGAGCACAATCAATGTGTTTGCAGCAGGATTTTCCACTGGGAAACTGAAGTTAAATTGGGAACCAATATTACCCAGGAAGAAAGGAAATCTCTCCTGCATTTCATCAAATTAGACCCAGGAGATCTTTTACACACGCCTGACAGAACAGGAGAAGCCTCAATTAAACTTTTCACCTGAGGGATGGAAACCTGAGCAGTGCAGAACTTCCTCTCCACTGCAGTTAAACTTAAATTTCTGAACTCAAGCTTCTAGAATACCACTAAGGCCCATCCCTCTGACTCAGTAGTAAGGTAGCCATCAACTGAGCCAAAGCTGATATTCTGCACAGGGATCCAGTTCTCCATTTTGAATCGAATAAGTATCTATTAATCACAGTGTAAGGATGGTACACAGTATCTGCATTCACTCTTTACCATGGAGTCAAACTGGAGGTAACACAGCTCCATTCCATACTTGGCCTCATAACCATCAACATCATATTCATGGATTCAAATATTGAATGCTTGGGGCAATTATGGAATCTGTAATTTACTCCTGGAGGTCCCATTTTTCCAAACAATGGGACCGTGGGCTTTTTTTTTCAAAGGCTCTGTGTTCTCATTTCTCTGAGTGCATATGACATACATGTGGAAAGTACTTCAGACATTACCTCTTCCCTTCTGCAGACTTCCACAGCACAGAACCAGAACATGCACAATGGCTAAATTCACTGCCCTACAATGATTGTGTTTTAAGTCATTACAAACAGTACTGAAGTACAGCAGAAATCCTCACTCAAATCCCATAAGATCGAAGAGCGAGAAGGCTGCTGCAAATTCTCTGCCCTGAGAGTATCTCTGTTTCCCAGGATGTAGCACTACCTCCGAGGCAGGCCAGCAACTGTAGTCAGTGGAGGAGTGCAAGGAATATCTTTCAGGGGTCAGGGCACACCATCCCTTGTTTCCATTTGCATGTATCTAGTGGGGAATGAGTGATTAGTGATGATGCCTGGCACATGGGTTGCAAGCAGGGAAAGGGAAATCACAGATGAGGCAGAAAAGCCACTGTAAGTCTTCACTGCCTGAATATTAGAGTTAAACAACATGGAAGCCAATCCTTCCACCCAACTCATCCATGCCAACCAAAGTGCCTTCCTGAGTTAGTGCCACTGTCCTGTATGTGACCCCATGTCCCTCCAAACCTTTCTTTAACATTTAGACTAGTAGGATATGGGCAATACACTTGTCCAAATGTCTCCTAGACTTTGTCATTGTACCTGCCTGTACCATTTACTCTACAAGCTCATTTCATATACCCATCATTTTATGTGTGAAAAACCTGCTCCTCGAGTCCCCTTTAGATTATTTTCCTCTCAGCTTACAGCTATGTCTTCTCATTTTAGATTCCATTACCCTCGGAAAAGGGCTGTGACTATTCACCTTATCCTAGTCCTTCATGATTATATAAACATCATCCATCAGCATCCACTCTAGGGAACAGTCCCAACCTATGCTGTTTCTCCTCATAAGCCATGCCCCTAAGTCCCAGGAACATCCTTGTGACACTTTTCTGTACCCTCTACTGTTTAATCACATTTTTCCTATAGTATTGTGAACAGAACTGCACACATTACTCAAAGTGTGGTCTTGCCAGCATCAGATACAGTTGAAATATGGTCCATCTCTGATACTCAGTACCATATGCAACCTTCAGAGACTTGTCTCCCTGTATAAACACTTTCAAGAAACTATGTACTTGTCTCTCAGTTCTACAACACTTTCCATGGCTCTGCCTTACACTTTTATGTCTTGCCCTGGTTTAACTTCCCAACTTATCACTTGTCCAAGTGAAGTTCCATTTGTCCTTTCCTTTGTTTATGTCCTCTTGTAACCTTAGACAACCTTTCTCATTATCTATCATGTGTACATCAATCATGTGTTATTTGCAAACTTACAAAATACTGCCACATACATTCTCATTCAAATCACTAATATAGATGACAAACACAAAAGATCCAGCACCAAACCCTGAGGTTCACTACTAATCACAGACCTCCAATCATTAAAAAGCCTTCCACTACCCCCTCTGCCTCCTCCAACCAAGCCAATTTTGTATCCAGTTTGCTAATTCACCCTCGACCCCATGTGTTCTACCCAATCAGACTGACCTACAATTTTGGGCCTTCCCTAAAGTCTATGTAGACAATGTCTACTGCCCAGTCCTCATCAATCCTCTTGGACACTTTTTCAAAATCTAAATTAAATTCATGACATGACTTTTCATGCACTTATACCTAACCAAACATACATTTTCCAAACGTCTCTTCCAATCTCTTTCCTTCCACAAAAGTTGAGCTCACTTACCAGAAGTTTTCTGGTTTATCCCTGCTGTTCTTCTTCGATAAAGGCATAACTTTAGCTACCCTCCAGTCTTCTGGTATTTCTATGGTAAATAAAGATACAAAAATCTCTGTCAAAGTCCCAGTAATCTCTTTTCCTGTTTCCTATAACATCCAAAGATACACACGGCCAAACCACCTTTATGAATTTCAAGACCTCCAACAATACCTCTTTTGTAATGTTGATTTTACTGTTCCTTCCCTCATCCTCACACACGTCAATGTCCTTTTCCATACTAAATATAGATAAGAAGTATTTGTTTAAGACCTTGCCCATTTCCTGCAGTTTTGTACAAAGCTCACCACTCTGAACCTCAAAGGTCTACTTTCTCACTAGCTCTTAATATACTTATAAAACCTTTTAGGATTCTTCTTTATCTTGTCTGCAAGGATATCTTGAAGGCAACTACTCATATCCAATACAAGCCTCCTTTTTGCTGACCAACTCTTTATATCCCAGCCTTGCCTTCACTCAATCAGAACATAAGAGCATAAGATCATAAGACATAGGAGACATTTGGTCAATGGAGTCTGCTCTGCTATTCCATCGTGGCTGATATATTACCCCTGTCAACCCCATTCTCCTGCCTTCTCCCTGTAACCTTTGACACTATTACTAATCAAAAACCTATCAGCCTTGGCTTTAAATATACCCAATGAGTTGGCCTCCAAAGCTGTCAGTGGCAATGCATTCCATAGATTTGCACCCTTTGGCTGAAGAAATTGCTCCTCATCGCTTTCTAAAGGGACATCCTTCTATTCTGAGGCTTTGCCTTCTGTACTATTTCTTTAATACAGAATACAAAGCATTCTTTGCATTCAAGTAAATTGCAACCCCTACATTGTCGCTGAATTAATTGGAATGATGGGTGATACAATTGGTTTACTTAATGCTTGCAGCCTGTCACATTGCTGCTACATTTTCTGTCAAAGACTAACAGAAAGGTACAATTATGTTTTTGAAGCATGAATGATTCAGCTACCACAAGAGCTCTTAAATTACTATTATATACTACAATACATAATTTCTCCTGACAAGGAAATATTGCAAATTTGAATGGCTTTGCTATTTAACTAGCCATACAACTGTCTGCTCAAGACTGTATTAATGTCAATCCAACTAGTTATCTATAAACAAAACATTTATTAGCAGAGAAACAATAAATACAATGACTCTGCTTTAACTGTGAAGCTACATTCACCAATTTATTTAAATTAAATCCCTTTTTACGCAGGTCATCTTGGACTGAAGTGTAAATTTCCTGAAATAATGTCCTCCATTAAATAATGTCAAGCAATTTGAAGGGGAGGCACAACTATGAAAGTTTTAATTGCGACAGTGAATAAATGGGGAACAGAGGCAGGGGCAAAAAGCAACATTAAAAGGTATTTAGGGCACTCCAGACTGTATCCTCGCAAAACCATTCTGCACCTTGCTCTTTGAGAGTGTTTTGTAGAATTTTGCTTTAATCCATTTTTGCAGACAATTCTTCAGCAAATGAGAAGTAAAATAATGAAACGAATGTTTCCATTCGTAAAATGCATTGCTTTTCTGTAGGCCATGATTATAGGTATGATAGAATGGACTTCTATAGATGTGTGGTGGAGAGTATATTAACTGGCTGCATCACAGCCTGGTCTGGAAACACACCAATGCCCTGAATAGGAAATCCTACAAAAAGTAGTGGACATGGCCCTGTCCATCATGGATAAACCCCTCCCCACCACTGAGCACATCTACATGGAGCGTTGTTGCAGGAAAGCAGCATCGATCATCAGGAACCCCTCTACACAGGTCATGCTCTCTTCATTCTGCTGCCACCAGGAAGAGGCTACAGGAGCCTCAGGATTCACACACACAGGTTCAGGAACAGTTATCTTCCCTCAGCCACTAGGCTCTTGAGCCAGAGGGGATTAGTTCACTCAACTTCACTTGCCCCATCATTGAATTGTTTCCGTAACCTATGAGCTCACTTACAAGGACTCTTCATTTCATGTTCTCAATGTTTGTTGCTCAATTATTATTATTTATTTTGTATTTGCAGTTTGTTGTCCTTTCCACACCAACTATCCTCCCCAATGGGGGCTGGAAAATCATTGTTTCTATTATAGTTATTGGATTTACTGAGTATGCCCGCAAGAAAACAAAACTCAGGGTCATATATATTGACAAACACAGCATGTGCTTTGATAATAAATTTACTTTGAATTTTGAAGTTTCAGTCAGCATCAAATAAACACAGACTTTCACAGCAGAGTGCCTGATCAATGGGCACTCAGTTGCTATAGCGTTGCTGCCAGGGTTTGAAATCCAGCCAGCAGAGTGTCAATCAAATGCATTCCCTGGGATCAAGTGGTGACATGCACGGAGCAGGTTTCATTAGAACCTGGCCATTGAATTGCATACACGAGCCAATGAGAAATTATTGAATTTTCCCTTCCTGGAAGTTTTCCCTATGGATAGTTTCAGGAATTTAAATTAATCAGTCATCTGTGATAGAGACTGTGCTTGGAACTTTTTATTCTATTATTGCAAAGTAGAAGTTTGGCCGTAAGACTTTCAAATGAGAGCCTTAGATTTATGGATGTTAAAAGTCAACAAGGAATGTTGGAATACCCGATATCTGGAAGTGCCAAAAGAAAACAAGATGAGAGGTTTTATGATAGTTAGGCTGCGAATGGGTAGAGGACAGTAGTTTTGTAAGGCAGGACAACTGAAGGTGAAATAGAGTTACAAATGAACCATGCAGTTGAAGCTGCTGTTCCTGACAGACTAAGTTGGAAATGGGAAATCTTTACTGCAAATTGACTGAAACTTGGTTTCAGGTTGTTTGACTTGAGACTGCAGTGACAAGAGAAGAGCGGAACTTGTGAAAAGCTTTCAAAGCTTATGCCAAGAACCAAAGGCAATTGAAGTTTGTCCAAGATTGAATGCACATCAAGCAGCCCTTTCTCATAAGTGGAATGGTTTGATACAGAATTTAACTGTCATTTTGGTAGTTTATTCATTGGCATGCAAGACTTTTATGTGACAGGTATCAATTAATCAAAATAATGCAGTCAGATCACTATGACATTCTTAATGCTCTAGTAAATGTGGCATAGGGAAAAGTAAACCCTAATATTCTCAAAATGATCTCATTGACTATGTGCAATGCAACATGTTATTCCCAATAAAGCATCTACTGTAAGGTTGTCACAGCTAGAGAGTGAGGGAGAGCATGTGGAGCAGCTTGGAGGCAGGGAGGTGAGTGGGGGGGGGTGGGGGAAGAAGATTCAGGGAGGTACTCTGAGAGCAAAAGAAGAAGTGAAGGGGATCCTTGCAAAAAGAATGGGACAATTCAAAAACAGAGAGAGCGAGAAGAAGAGACTGTAATTTGGAGGGAGGCAGGGAAGGGAAGGGTACTCAGAAGTAGGGAAAAATTCGAAGATAATGAAGACAAAGACCATAAGATATAGGACCAGAATTAGGTCATTTTCCCCATCAAGTTTCATCATGGCTGATCCAATTTTCCTTTCAGTTCCGATCTCCTGCATTCTCTCCATATCTCTTCATGCCCTGACCAGTCAAGAATCTATCAACCTCTGCCTTAAATATACCTAAAGACTTGGTCTCCACAGTTGCCTAAGGCAATGAATTCCACAGATATGCCACTCTCTGGCTAAAGAAATTCCTCCTCATTTCAGTTCTAAAAGGATGATCTTCTATTCTGAGACTGTGTCCTCTGGTCTTAGACTCCTCCAACTTAGGAAACAATCTCTCCACATCCACTCTATCAAGACCTCTTAACATTCAATAGGTTTCAATGAGGTCACTCCTCATTCTTCTGAATTCCAGTGAATACAGGCCCAGAGCCACCTAACGCTCTTCATTGATAAGCCGTTCAAACCTGGAATTGTTTTTGTTTACTTCCTTTGAACCCTCTCCAGTTTCAGCACATCCTTTCTAAGATAAGGGGCCCAAAACTGCTCACAATACTTCAAGTGAGGCCTCACCAGTGCTTTATAAAGTCTCAACATTGTATCCTTGCTTTTATATTCTAGTCCTCTTGAAGTGAATGCTGACATCGCATTTGCCTTCCTCACCACAAACTCAACCTTCAAATGATCCTAAGCAAACACAAGGAAATCTGCAGATGCTGGAAGTTCAAGCAACACACACAAAATGCTGGTGGAACACAGCAGACCAGGCAGAAGTACTGTCGGCATTTCAGGACGAAGGGTCTCGGTGCTTCAGGACAGTGCTTCTTCCTATAGATGCTGCCTGGCCTGCTGTGTTCCACCAGCATTTTGTGTGTGTTGCTTCAAATGATCCTTTAGGGAATTCTGCACAAGGACTGCTAAGTCTCTTTGTGCCTCAGTTTTTAATATTTTTTTTCTCCATTTAGAAAATAGTTAACACTTACTCTTCTTCCAAAGTGCATCACCATACACTTCTTGACATTGTATTCCATCTGCCATTGCTTTGTCCATTCTCCTAATCTGTCTAAGTCCTTCGGTAGCCTCTCTACTTTGTCAAAACTACCTTCCCCTCCACATGTCTTCATATTGTCTGCAAACTTTGCAACAAAGCCATCAATTCCATCGTCCCAATCATTGACATATAGCTTAAAAAGATGCAGTCTCGACACAGACCCCTGTGGAACACCAACAAAGTTCCACAGGGCAGCCAACAAAGTGTTCCCTTTGTTCCCACTCTTTGCCTCCTGCCAATCAGCTACTGCTTTATCCATGCTAGGATCTTTCCTGTGATACCATGGGCTCATAGCTTATTAAATAGCCTCGTGCATGGAAACTTGTCAAAGGCCTTCTGAAGTTCCAAGTACATAACATCAACTGATTATCCTTTATCTGTGCTGCTTGATATTTCTTCAAATTATTTCAACAGATATATCAGGCAAGATTTTCCCTTAGTCAGACTAACTGGCCTATAATTTCCTTTCTTCTGCCTCTCTCCCTTCTTGAAGAGTGGAGTGACATTTGCAATTTTCCAGTCTCCCGGAATCATGCCAGAATTGACTGATTCTTTTTTTTGTAATTCAAATTTTTATTATTATTTATTCTTCTTTTACAAAGCAGCACAGCATATCATAGAGATTCTTGAAAGATCATTAATAGTGCCTCCACAATGTCTTGAGTCACTTCTTTCAGAAGCTTTGGGTGTACACCATCTGGTCCAGGTGATTTATCTACCATTAGGTTTTTCAGTTTCCCAAGAGCCTTTTTCTCTAGTAATTGTTTCTTCCCATATTTCATGACCCCTGACACCTGGAACTTCCACCATACTGCTAGTGTCTTCCATGGTAAAGACTGATGCAAAATACTTGGTTCATCTGCCATTTCTTTATTCCCCATTACTACCTCTCCAACATCATTTTCCAGCAGTCCAATATCCACTCTCGCCTCTTTTACACTTTATGTACCTGAAGAAACTTTTGTTATCCTCTTTAATATAATTGCCATCTTACTTTCGTATTCCATGTTTGACTTCTCTTGTTAGCCACGGTTGCATCATCTTGTCTTTGGAATATTTCTTCCTCTTTGGGATGTATACATCCTGTGCCTTCCAAATTGCTTTCAGAAATTCCAGCCATTGCTGCTCTGCTCTCTGCCCTGCCGGTCTTCTTTTCTAATTAATTCTGGCCAACTCCCCTGTTATGCTTCTGTAATTCCCTTTTCTCCACTATAATACTGATACATCTGACTTTAACTTCTCCTCAGACTTCAGGGTGAATTGAATCACATCATGATCACTTGCCCCTAAAGCTGCTTTTCCATTCAGCTCGCTGATCAATTCCACTTCATCGCACAACAGCCAGTCCAGAATAGCTGATCCTATAGTGGGCTCAATCATGTGCTGTTCCAAAAAGCCACCTTGTAGGCATTCAAGAAATACTTACTCAGTTTGTCTGCCATTTCCTTGTCCCCCATTACTACCTCTCTAGCATCGTTTTCCAGCAGTCTGACATCCACTCTTTTCTCTCTGAAGAAACTTTTGGTATCCTCTTTAATATTATTATCTAGCTTATTTTCATATTCCATCTTCATCTTCTTAATGATTTTTTTAGTTGCCTTCTCTTGGTTTTTAAAAGCATCCCACTACTTGTTGCTTGTTAATTAATTATTATTAATATTTGCATTTACGCAATTTGTTGTCTTTTGCACACTAGCTGTCCGCCCTGTTGGAGCGATCTTTCATTGACTGTATTCCGATTATTGAATTGATTGAGTATTCCTACAAGAAAATGAATCTCAGGCTTGTATGTGGTGACGTATTCAGTGTGAACTTTGAACTTTGATATGGTGGGGTCAGCCCACAGTGTCACCTTGCTTCCAGAGCCGACATAGCATGTCCAAAACTTGCTAAAGCCTAATATTAGGAATGTGAGAAGCAACCAGAGGAACCAAAGGAAACCCATGCAGTCACGGGGAGAAAGTACAAACTCCTTACGGACAGCAGAGGGAAATGAACCCTAATCACTAGCACTATAAAGCATTACGTTAACCGTTATGCTGCTATGCTGTAGATCAGGGGTTTCTAACCTGGCTTAATGGCATCAAATTGGTTGGAAACCACTGCTGCAAATGGTACAAACTGCTGGCACTAACGTGTCAGCGGTGAAGTGAGAAAATAGTTGTGGTTGGGGCCCTTATCTAGTGGGTTGCTATGTGCTGCTGAGCCACTAGATTGTTGCCGAAGCTGCACTCACCTCGGCAAATGGAGAGTATTTCATCACACTCTTGACTTGAGCCTTGTAGTGATGCTGATTTTGCCTGATGCAGCCAGTCAAAGGTCACCACCAGCATGAGGGCTACATTCCCCCCAACCCCACCTCTTTCTCTTTAGAGATATACATACCATGTCCCTATAGACATGAACAAATTTGGTGTTCCAGATAAAATGGAAAACATCTTGGTTGACTGTCACAGCCCCACCGTGCAACATACAACAAAACCAAGATCACCTCGTACCTATTGACATGATTCTTTCCTGTAATAGGAGGAATGCCACTCCACATTCCCAACATTCTGACATTTCACTCCGGGTGAGTATTGGTGTATACCTCATGTCACTGAACCCAGTGATGGAGGTTGCAAAGGATCAATGAATCAGTTGCCAAAGAACATGACCTCACATTTGTTATGACTGACTCTAGCCCCAGAAGCCAATTCAGACTATTAGCAGTTGCTAATTGATGCATTGGTGTAGGCAGAAGACAGTGAGATAATCCATGGAAAGGACGGCTTTGACATGAGTGACCCTGCTGTCTGGGGTCATTACCCTTTGCATACCCATGAACTTCCTGACGGATTCAGCGCCTTTCTGAATATGATGCACAAACAAGGCAGAGGAAAGTGGCCAGCCATACTTGCTTCTAGGTTTGATCAGGAACTTTCCGTTTCCCACGTGTTGGATTGGACTGAACTACTGAGAATAACAGTTGTTCAATCATGGACTTATTCACCAAAGCCCAGTTTTCAGAACGTATTCATCATATACATTGAGTTACCATTTCATCACGTGTAGGAGTGAAACATGACGTAATCTGTCCACTTGAAGGTTTGATGTGTTGAGCTCTTCTCAACACCACTATTGGAATGCATGACTATTTGAGTTAATGCTGCCTTCCTGTCAACTTGAACCAGTCTAGCATCCCTCATTAACAAGGCATTTTCTACCACAGAACTGCCACTCACTGAATGGTTTTTTTTGCACCATTCTCTGAAAACTCTAGAGACTGTTGAGTGTGAAAATCCCAAGAGATCAGTAGTTTCTAAGATACTCAACCATTCCATCTGGCACCAGCAGTCATTTCCTGGTCAAAGTCACTTAGGTCGCATTCCTTCCCCATTTTGATGTTTGGTCTGAACAAGAGCTGAACCTTTGATCATGTCGACATGCTTTTATGCATTGAGTTGCTGCCATGTGATTGGCTTGTTAGATATTTGCAGTTGTATAGGTCTACCTAATAAACTGGCCACTGAGTGTATATGTGCAATATTCAGTCAAAAAGCTTTTGATCCAAGCTGCAAGGGCCCATGTCCAACTCCTATCCCACACGTAGGTGAGCATGTCCTTGAATAATGCAAAACAGTCAAGATTTCAGAGCATTAATGACCTAACATTGCATACATTCTTCTGCAGCTGATGAGAAGAAAGGAAAGGCTTCTGTCAATATCTCAAAAGCTAAGTTTTAAAAGATATTTCGTTCCAATCTGGTTGGCTGCATTGGTCGATATCTTTCTGAATACACAATGTTCAAACACAATGGCAGATAGCAATGAAAGAGTTAAGTTACTTTGTTTAAAAGATGTGGCAGCAGCTGTGAATCTTTAGCAAGTTCATGAACTACATTAAGTATCATTTCTCTAGATGCCCTTAATTGTCTTTACAATTGTATTTTTATGTCAGGTCTAACTATTTATTGCAGCAAATCTGTTGCAATGGCTATTTGAAAACTGCTATTTTCGAAGGTGTTTCTTGGATAGACACTAGGGTCAAATGGATGCGCAGCAGTGCACTCCACATGGACCATCACAATGCTATCACTAATGAAATGTGATTACTTTAACATCCAAATCTTAGGCGTGCACCCCAATCTGACAAGTAAATTCTCTTCCCAAAGTATTAAGTAAAAAATAAACCCTTCTCTATGACAGGCAATAATAGAATTATATGGTTTACAGGAACTGCTCTGATGTATTTACAAAAACTAGTGAATGAGTTGCCTTTCAGATTTGGCAATTTTAAATAGCAAATGAAAATAGCACTTTTAAACTAAAACATTTGAAACAATCAAATGCTTGAATTTGATTGTTTGCATGTCACAATACACTACCTTGAGATTCATTTATGGGAAAATAAAGAAATATGAAAGAATGTATGAAACGCTATACATAAAGACTTTAAAAAAAACAACGTGCTAAAGATGACAAATCATGCAAATAATAAAAAAGTAAATAATGCTGAGAACATGAGCGGTAGAATTTTTGTAAGTGAGTGTATTGGTTATAGAGTCAGTTCACTGCTGAAGTGAGGTTCAGGAACCTGTGGGTTGTAAGGTAATGTGTTCGTGAGCCAGCTGTTCCTGAAACAGAAATCAAATCATAGATTTTTGCATCATATATGAAACAGTATGTCTTGAGTCTTTAAATATATTATTCCTTTGCATCATAACCATGATGTTAAAGAAGAGCATTTAGAAGATTTTCATGGAAATAACCAAGGTACGCTTAATCAGGCTAATTGGAACAATTGATCTTAAACTAGATTGCACCATCACCTGCAATTACTTTGGGCTAGGATGATTCAGACACAACCCCGTTTGGAGAAACATTTCTGCTTGCAATTCAAATGAACATAAATGATTCTGCAGCAAAATATGGAAGAAGACCAAGAGAATTTTACCAATTTTCTGGCCAGTTTACTTTTCAAACGATATGAAGCAATGCAATTTCCCCAGTTAGTTCCACCAGTGTTGGAATTCATGCATTTGCTTCTGCATATACTCTTTTTTTTGCAGTTTTGCCATCACTAGCTCACAATTTTACATATTTGTTGAATATGAATTTATAGAGGTCATGGAGGTCAGACTCTCAAGTCTCTTGCTCATGCATCATCAATTGACATTCTGGCAAGGTACCAGTTCGACAGCAATCAATGCCTCAATGACATCAAGCAGATAGATGAGAAGATTGGTTAAAGGAGACTATCTACCTAATGTAACAGATGTGCTGAAGGACATATGTAATCATTTATTTATCTTCATTTGATAACTTTAAAACTAAAATAAATCAAAACAAATCGACGTCCCCAGAGGTCAGTTCTCCCCACGGTCCCAATCACAAGGTAAGCTGACAGGAACACTTGCAGCGTAAAGTGTTTTCACATTTCCGAACTGTAACTGACTGTAGTCATGTGGTTTTCTCAGCTTGAGCTTCGCTACTAATTTAGGAGAAAACTATACAAGTAGGTCACTTTCCCAAATTGGATCAAGAATAAATCTGCTGAGTATAAAAGTAACCTTTATATGTGTGCAAAAGCGTACATAGCTTTACCGCTCAATTAAATTTGGTTTCCTGTTTAAGCACATAAATTTTGCACATAGAAATAACTTATCATTATTAAACCAATGTCACCATGCCTTTAGCAAAAATTCCATCAGTAAATATAAGATAAAGTTCATGCTGGTAATTGATTCCCCAATTTTTATCTAGCTGTTTCCTCAATTTTTACCAATTTACCAATTTCCCTTATTCCTTCCCACACCTTTCCTGATGGAGAAGCCTAACCCACAGTCCAGGTGGTCTCGTGGCTTCGCATGCTGTTGAGTATACGCATAGAGGAACAGCAGACTGTAACACTCCGCAGATGCAGTTAGAAGTACTTCTGCCTCACAATTATTAATTACACTACAAACTGTGGGGCCAGCATTCTTAACACTGTAAACTTCATTCCCAAGTTAGGATTGGCCTGGCCACAAATATTCATTTTCCAGAAACTTCATTGGAGCAGAAGTAAAAGCTCTTGGTTTATTCATCTCTTTCAACTTAGAGATATCAATGGTTATGGATAATTATTCTTGTGGCCGAGGTTGGATATTCTGCCTGGTACCTTCCAATTCAAATGTTAAGTAGTAAATCCATATCTTCTTCAATATGGAGAGTAATAAGCACACTAGGACTGCAAATGTATTAGATACATTTGAACATGAATGTCAACTGCAACAATGTCAATGGCACTAATACAACTTCGCCATTATATCTTGGGATCCTCCATTCGATGACGTTGACTGCAATGTCTTCCATGATGAGGATGTCTCAGAGTTCACGGACGGAGTCACGTGCTTGATCCGGAAGTGCATCGACGATGTTGACCCCCGGAAGTCGGTCAGGGTCTTCCCGAACCAGAAACCCTGGATCAATAGTTCCATGTGAGCAGCACTTACCGCATGACGCTGAGCTTACGCTGCTGGCAATCAGCAGGAGGCCAAGAAAAGCAGAAAAGCAGCTACAATCTGCGCAAAGCAATTGAGGCTGCGAAACAGCAATACAGGGACAACATTGAGTCAAGGTTCACAACGAATAGCATACTGGACTTGTGGCAAGGGTTGCATATCATCACAGACTTCAAAGCCAAACATAGTGGTGCCACCAACATCACGGCCCCTCTCCCAGATGAGCTCAATCGCTTTTACGCTCAGTTTGATGTCACTAACTTTGAGCCTCCAAGGAAAGCCACCGCTACAACCTGCAACCTGGTCATCTCTGAGGCTGAGGTACGCAGATGTTTCCAATGAGTGGATAGTCGCAAGGCGGCGGGACCAGACGACATCCCAGGGTTAATACTCAGGATGTGGGCAGCACAACTGGCAGGCTTGTTTACAGACATTTTTTAATCGCTCCCTCTCCCAGTGTAGAGTACCCTCCTGCTTCAAGTTATCCACCATTGTCCCTGTACCAAAAAAGACCAAGGTAACATGCCTGAACATCTGGCATCCTGTCGCACTCTCCTCAATAATAAGCAAATGCTTTGAGAGGTTGGACAAGTACTAGATCTGCAGCTTGCTACCACCCAAACTGAACCCCCTACAATTCGCCTACTGACCCAACCGATTGACAAATGACGCAATAGCCACTGCTCTACATATTGTCCTTACCCATCTGGAGAAGAGGGATGCTTATGTGAGAATGCTGTTCTTGGACTACAGTTCAGCATTCAACACCATAATTCCATCCAGGCTCGACAGGAAGCTCAGATACCTCGGCCTTGATCCTTGTGCAGCTGGATCCTGGACTTCCTGTCAGATTGCCGGCAAGTGGTAAAAGTGGGCTCCCTCACCTCCATCCCTCTGACTCTCAACACAGGAGCCCCTCGGGGCTATGTACTAAGTCTCCTTCTTAACTTCCTGTATACCGAATACTGTGTCGCCACCCACAGCTCTTATCTGGTAATTAAATTTGCCAATGACACTACATTGATTGGCCTTATCTCAAACAATAACAAGGTGGCCTACAGGGAAGAAGTCATCTCTCTGACACAATGGTGTCAAGAAAACAACCTCTCCCTCAAACAAAGGAGCTGGTTGTGGATTACAGGAGGAATGGAGACGGGCTAATCCCTATTGATGTCAATGGATCTGGGGTTGAGAGGGTAAACAGCTTCAAGTTCCTTGGCATCCACGTCACCGAGGACCTCATGTGGTTTGTACACACCAGCCATGTGGTGAAAAAGGCACAACAGTGCCTCTTTCACCTCAGATAGTTGAGGAAGTTTGGTATGGGCCACCAGATCCTAGCAACTTTCTACAGGGGCACAATTGAGAGTATCCTGTCTGGCTGCATCACTGCCTGGTATGGGAACCATACATCCCTTAATCGCAGGATTCTGCAGAGAGTGGGGTGGACAACCCAGCACATCTGTAGTTGTGAACTTCCCATGATTCAGGACATTTACAAAGACAGGTGTGAGAAAAGGGCCCAAAGGATCATTGGGACCTGAGTCACCCCAACCACGATCTATTCCAGCTGCTACTCTCCAGGAAACGGTACCGCAGCATAAAAGCCAGGACCAACAGAATCCAAGTCAGCTTCTTCCACCAGGCTATCAGACTGATTAACTCACGCTGATCTGAGTGTATTCTATGTTACATTGACTGTTCTATTTATTATAAATTACTATGATTGCACATTTAGATGGAGACATAACATGAAGATTTTTACTCCTCATATATGAGAAGGATGTAAGAAGTCAATTCAATTCAATTCAAACTTCCCATATTCCTGCGTCCACCAATGACCAGAAGTTTAACTGAAGCAGATCCAGAACATAAATAATGTTTCTACAAGAGAAGATCAGAGATTTAGTACTCTATATTGAATGTCTTCATGTACAAAGCACTAGCAAAGGCATGATTGAAGAATTTCCATTTGCTGATATGAGTGCAGCTTCAACAACACTTAATACTATCCAGAGTATTGAAATCCACTCACATGTCTCTCCAACTCTCAAGCTAAATATTTTGTCCACCACAGATGTTCCTGATTGCATGTTCAAAAAAAAGTTGTGAAGCCACTTGCAAAAGTCACCTTGATGGAACTGGGCAAAGGTCCCAGTTGGATTTGTGTCTTTACAGAAACCTCCCTGACAACTTTCTGTGGGCAGTGGCTGTTAGTAGCCTTGCAGGTTTTCTGTGGCCTCTGTGCATTAATCACAAGCCACTTGGCAAGCATTGTTTTTGCTGTCCAGTGCAGATTAATTGATTCCTTGATTTTCTGTCAGTGCAGCATCCATTCATTCAATGGTAACATTCCATTATAGCTAGAAAAGTGACTTTTAAAAAAGTAGCATGTCCTTTTGAATAGCTGATGTAAGCATTACACAGTAACAACTGCAGGAATTAGCAAAATTTCAATCCAATCCAATCTTACTCACAAAGTCATAAGCCATTTTGTGCTTCACGAATTAGGCTAAAATGACCCACTTACTGTCTAGACCAATACACATGAAATTTGCAATGTAAATTTCAGTACATTGTTATGCATGAAAACCTATCCACATTGTTCTATAAATCTCACAAATGGCATTGTTGATCTTTATGTCACTTTCTCTATCAAACGTGACTTGCAATGCTATCATGCCAAAAAAAAAGTAATTGGTCGGCCTTAAATTTTTACTTAGCATCTGAAGGATGTCATTTCCAAAGCACCATTTCCTCAGTAGTTACAGAAAACTTAAGTGTCTATTAAAGGAGATGAAATTCTTCAGCTTCTGAATAAGATGAAGATTGTTATGGAACCAAGGTAGGACACTAAAGCCTGAACTTTTGTTTCATTATGGTGCTCATTAAACAAATACCCAAAAATCAAATATCTCTCAGTTCAATTCAAATAATGAATGGCTGAAATAAAATATAACGATTGCAGGTAAGACTGAGATTCCTCCCAAAGTCAAAGAGTCTTTTGACACTTAGGAGACAATTTTTATCATACAGTCAGAGAAATACTGCACAGAAACAGGCCCTTTGGTCCATCTAGTTCATGCCAAAACCACTTAAACTGCCTACTCCCATCGATCTGCTCTGAAACAATAACCTTCCATATCCCTACTATTCATGTACCGATCCAAACTTCTCTCAAACATTGAAATTGAGCTCACATGCATGTAATTTATAATCATAAATTATCTTGGAAATTTACAGTACAATCTTAATTTTTATAGCCCATCCAATCTTCCTCATAAAATCATCAGCCACACATATCCAGTAAATTAGGTTAAAATGACTCTCTCACTGTCCAGACCAATACATGTGAACGAAGCTTCAGGTGACTATGGAGACAAATCCTGGAATCAACTGATGCTATCACAAAGTGAAAAAAGCTGAACATATTGGGGCAAAGCATTATAATAATTGTTATTTTCCAGGTAGTTTTGCATTTTCTTCAGATTCCCAGGCATCACTATATTGTATTTTCAATTGCATATGGCTAAATGGTTATGACGCAAAAAGCAAATAAATCTTAAAAATGCTGAAAGCATCAGAACTTCTGGTGCCATCTGTCCAAATTTAAAGCTTTTAGCTCAATGAAGCCGAAACAAATATTAATATTGTACCGTAGTAATAAAGTACTTCAGATGTCAGGTTTACATTTATGATCAATATAATGCATAATCTAAAAATAAACTCTTTAATACCTATTTAAGAGCAGATATTTTGAAAGCACTCTGCTTGTCCATACTTTCCGAATCCTCCATTCTCTTAATCTATTATTTTCAATTTGTTAAATTCATTTTCATTTACAAGAAAATAGTTTGACATAACTGTGGTTTGCTTCTTGTTTTAACTTTATAGTTAGGCTTTGCACCATCTGTTCTGGCACTATTATGTTATTTTTCCGCAAAATGGCGGAATCTAGATTATGCACCAGCCATCAAAATGCAAATGTTTTTGATTGTATTCTCAATATCTGAAATAAAAGAACAAAAAATGCCAGAAGTGCTCAGCAGGTCAGGCAGTAATTGTGGAGAGACAAAGAATGATGTTTTCAGTTGGAAAGAGCAATATAAATACTTGTGATAGAGACCACTTGGCAGAAGTAGTGGTGATGACAGCTGAGAGACGAAATGGATGGTGAAAGTATGTTAATGATAGATGATCTGCCTGAAGCAGATAGAAGCAGAAAAAAAATTAGAGGAAGACCAGGGTGGGGAGTAGGAAAAAGAGAAAAAAAACCCAATAGAAATAATGGTTAAACTCCATGATAGACACCAGAGAAATAAAAGACTACAAATGCAGGGAATCTGAAATAAAAACAGACGAAAATACTTAGCAGGCCAAAGAATTAGTATTTCAGGTTGATGAACTTTCAAAACTGGCCACATCTGATACAAATTGGCTGGTAATCTGAAATCGAGCAATTTGTCAAGTCAGATAATATGAGACTGTTCATTAAGCTTGCTTTGGGCTTCATTGGAACAGTGTGAGACAAAAGACAGAGACATATTGCGATTAATAGTTCAATGCTCTATAACTTCCATCTAACTTCTCTGCCTTTGGCCGCTCTGTTCCAGTCTCCAACTATCACTGACCTTTTTTTTTTCTTGAAGCATCTTCAAGGATCTATCCTGGGCTCAACACATAGATGCAATCATGAAGAAGGCTAGGATTTTAAAATGATTCATTATGTCACCAAAGATTCTTATAAATTCCTATAGGTGTGTGGTGAAAAGCATTCAATTGATTGCATCATAGACTGGAATGGAGCCTCCAATGTAAAGGGTCGCAAGAGGGTGCAAAATATTACAGACTCAGCCAGCTCCATCACAGGGACAACTCTTGCCAACATTTTCAAGAGGAAGTGGCATTCATCACTAAGGATCCTCAACATGTCCTCTTCTCATTACTACCACCAGGGAAGAGGTATACGAGCTTGAAGACCACACTCAGTAATTCAGAAACAGCTTCCTCACTTCCATGATCAGATTGCTGAAAAGTCTATGATCATTACCTTGTTATTCCTTTACTTTTTGCAATATTATAAAATAATTATAATATAATTACTATAGTTATAAAATATATCATTTACACTAATTATATATTTTTGCACTTTACTGCTGCCATGACAACAATTTTCATATTGTATAAGTCAATGGGATAATAAATCAGATTCTGATTCTGTAGCAGTTTACACCAGCATTATCAATTTTGAGTTGCTTTTCCCTCTGACTCTTGAAAGCAACAGAGCTTCCAACAAGCCTTGGACCGAATGAAGTCAAGCAGAAAGGTCCTGAAGAGAGAATTTAGAGAGCTAGGTAGAGAGCTGAAAAGCAGAACATCCAGGGAAGCAATTTCTGGACTGCTGTCTATGCCATGCACCAGTAAGCAATGAATGATTCTGCAGATGAATGCATGGCAGAGAAAATGGTGAAGAGGACCACTTCTGGGGAAAGTATAACCTGTTCAAAAGGGATATGTTATGCCTGAACTCCAGGGGGATCAACATCCTTGAAGGCAGGTCTCATAAAGCTGTTGGGAAGCTTTAAACTAATTTGGGCAGGGGGATGGGAACCGGAATGATTGGCCTGTTAGTTTACAAACAGATTAAAGATGGTGCTGGTGAATCTCAGTGACTTCTGGCTGGTGGCAGATGGAACAAGGAAAACAACCTTGTAAACGATCATCTCAAGCGATAGTCTGTAACCAGCTACTGGCAGCGATGACAGTAGAAAGCGATGGCTGGAGTTTCTGAGAGCAATTCAGATGGCAAAGAAAAAAAATTATTCTAAAGGCAGGATGACCCAACCATGGCTAACAAGAGAAGTCAAAGCCAACTTAAAAGCAAAAGTGAGGGCTTATAATAGAGTAAAAATTAATGTGAAGATAGAGGGCTGGGAAACTTTTAAAAACCAACAGAAGGCAACTAACAAAGCCATAAAAGCCAACAAAGCCATAAAAGGGGAAAAGATGAAATAATATCAATAATGCTAGCCAATAATATCAAAGAGGATAGAAAAAGTTTTTTCAGATATTTAAAGGGTAAAAGAGAGGGAAGAGTAGATATCAGACCTCTAGAAAATAACGCTGGAGAGGTAGTAGTGGGGATAAGGAAATGGAGGACGAACTGAATAAGTATTTTGCATCAGTCTTCACCGTGAAAGACACTGGTGTAATGCCAGGCATCCGAGAGTTTCAGGGGGCAGATGTAAGTTCTGTTATCATTACTAGGGAGAAGGTGCTTGGGAAACTGAAAGGTCTGAAGGTAGTTGAGTCACCTGGACCAGATGAGCTACACCCCAAGGTTCTGAAAGAGGGAGCTGAAGAAATTATGGAGGCATCAGTAATGAACTTTCAAGAATCAGTAGATTCTGGAATGATTCCAGAAGACTGGAAGATTACAAATGTCACTCCATTCTCCAAGAAGGGAGAGAGGCAGAAAATAAGGGAACTAAGAAGCCAGTTAGCCTGACAGTGGTTGGAAAGATGTTGGAGTCGATTGTTAAGGATGAGGTTTTGGGGTGCTTGGAGGTACATGATAAAATAAGGCAAAGTCAGTATGGTTTCCTTAAGGGAAATTCTTGTCTGACAAATTCATTGGAATTCTTTGAGGAAATAACAAGCAGGACAGACAAAGAAGTATCAATGGATGTTGTGTACTAAGATTTTCAGAAGGCAAGTACGCAAGGTGCCACACAAGAGGCTGCTTAACAAGATAAGAACCCATGGTATTAAAGGAAAGATACTATAATGGATGGATGATTGGCAGGAGGCAGAGAGTGGGAATAAAGGGAGCCTTTTCTAGTTGGCTGCCAGTGACTAGTGGTGTTCTGCTGGGACAGTGTTGGGACCATTTCTTTTTACATTATATGGCAATGATTTGGATGATGAAATTAATGGCTTTGCGACCAAGTTTGTGGACAATACGAAGAGAGGTGGAGGCGCAGTTGTACTGAGGAAACAGGGAGGCTGCAGAAGGACTTAGATAGACTATGAGAAGGGGCAAAAATGTGGCAGATGGAATATAGTGTAGGGAAGGGTATGGTCATGCACTTTGGCAGAGAAATAATAGCATAGATTATTTTCTAAATAAGCAGAAAATTCAAAAACTCGAGATGCAAAGGGATTTAGGAGTCCTCGTGCAGGATCACCTAAAGGTTAGTTTCCTGGCTGAGTTGGTGTTGAGGAAGGCAAATGCATCTTTAGCATTCAGTTAGAGAGGAGTAGGATATAAAAGCAAGGATGTAATGCTGACAATTTATAAATCATTAGTGAGGTATCAATTGGTGTATTGAGAGCAGTTTCAGCCGCTTACCTAAGAACAAATGTGCTGAGATTGAAGAGAGTTCAGATGTGGTTCATGAGAATGATTCCAGGAATGAAAGGGTTATCGTATGAAGAATGATTGATGGCTCTGCACCTTACTTGCTGGAATTTAGAAGAATGAAGGGTGATCTCACTGAAACCTATCAAAAGTTGAAAAGCCTGGATAGAGTAATGTGGAGAGAATGTTTCCTATGGTGGGAGAGTCTAGGACCAGAGGGCAGAGCCTAAGAGTAAAGAGAAATCCCTTTAGAATGGCGATGAGGAGGAATTTCTTTAGCCAGAAGGTAGTGAGCATGTGGGATTCTTTGACACAGGTGGCTGTGGAGGCCAGGTCATTGGGTGTTTTTTAAGGTGGAGGTTGAAAGGTTCCTGATTAGTCAGGGTGTTGAAGGCTATGGGGAGAAGGAAGGAGAATGGGGTTGAGAGGGAAGTTGATCAGTCATGATGAAAAGGTGGAGCAGACTCGATGCCTAATTTTGGTCTTATGGTCTCTCAATTTACATCAGTGGCTGGTACAACAAATATCAATAGTCTCATCAAATATCACCAATCCATTGAATTATAATCAATAAATTAATTGAAGCATTAAAATGAACCTGCTTTCCTGACACACATCTTTTGCACATTTGAAAGTGTTTGCATACTACCAAAGCAGGTCAAATGGAGTTAGAGAACACAATGTAAGTCAGGTTTCTTCAGTTCTTCTATATTTATTTTGTATGTCAGATTTCTTGGATGCATGGCATTTTAGACATTCCAAGTTGTTTACTAGCTATCTTTATTTCTCAAGAGAAAAATTTTCCGTTACTATAACAACTGAATGAAAGGTTTGGATTTCTCCATTTTTATCTGTAGAGCTTAGCTAAGAGCAAAAGTGTTGGCTTGACAAAAATGAAATCAAAAATTACATGAGATCAGTCCAGTTATCTCCATCCTGCTTATGGTAGATAACTATCTGGTGCCATAGTGGAGTGATATGTTATTTTTTGCTTCTCCCTGTGTGACACCCCCCCCCCCACATCAATAGGTAACTGAAAGATAGAATGATTGACCAGAGAAAGAAGGCTTTGACACATTTTGCCTATACCAATTCTTCGAGAAAACTTTCTAATTAGTCCTTGGCAGGCAGGGAATTAGCTAGCTCTTTTTCAGTTGCAGTAAATCTGGATTTTCTGTTTAATCATCCTTATGCTGTTGGAAATAGTTACAACTCTTTTGCTTAGTCAGAAAGGTCCATAAGTTTCTGCTCTTCTGTGAAATCTCCCTTTGGCTTTCTGTGGATTAATCCTGGTTTCACTAGTCTTCTCACATAACCAACATCCTGCTTGCCTGGTATCATTTTACCATCTCCAAAATCTTGATTCTTTTCTAAAATGTGGGGTGCAAAATTTGGCTCCAATATCCCATCTGTGAAGTATCATTGAACAATGTCATTAATCTCTGTTCTCCTCTTCCCTGGAAAACCATTGGTAATAAGAATGGCTTGTTTCCACCTCCGTGTTTTGGATTCTGAGGTACACAATGGGGGCCCCATGGACTGATGGACAGGAGGTGCAAGGTCAGGTGATTGAGTAGTTTAGAAAGGGTGGCACTCTTTCCACTGCGTTGCTGAGTTTCTGTGTGCTCCCATTGCACTCGACCAAAATGTGTTCTCTGAAGGCAAATGGTCCAGGAAAACAGACTTCTGTGGGTCTCCAGGTCTGTGGAAGATGCCTCAAAACACTTTCTGGTTCATGCAATCAAAGGTTTTGGTGAGGTCAAAAAATATTTGTTGCTGCTCCTTGCATTTCCCTAGGAGTTGCTATGTTACGAAGACAACAGAGCAAATTCAGATGTACCAAAATGGATTAAATTTACACTGTGATTCAGGGAGCAGATCTTCAGCTACATGTTGGAGTTAATAGTAAAGGGCCCTGATGATTACTTCTACCGACACATCCAGCAGGCAGCCTCTACATTACCACAAATGTATTTCTTTCCTTTCCTGAATGTGCTTTGAAAATTTCCTGAATCAATGTGCGAGTCCACGAGACCACTGGAGGCCTGATGTGGAGTTGGAGGTGTGTGTGAGTGTGTGTGTGAGTGTGAGTGTGAGAGAGAGTGTGTGTGTGTGAGAAAGTGTGAGTGTGTGTGTGAGTGTGTGTGAGTGTGAGTGTGTGTGTGTGTGTGAGAGAGAGTGTGAGTGTGTGTGTGTCTGTGTGTGTGAGTGTGTGAGAGAATGTGAGTGTGAGTGTGTGTGTGTGAGTAAGTGTGCATGTGTGCATGTGTGTGGGAGTGTGTGTGTGAGTGAGTGAGTGTGAGTGTGTGTGTGTGCGTGTGAGTGTGAGTGTGTGAGAGTGTGTGTGTTAGTGTGTGTGTGAGTGAGTGTGTGTGTGCGTGTGTGTGTGCATATGAGTGTGTGCGTGTGTGTGTGTGTGTGAGTGTGTGTGTGTGTGTGTGAGTGTGTGTGCATATGAGTGTGTGTGTGTGCGTGAGTGTGTGAGAGTATGCATGTTTGTGTGTGCGTGAGAGAGTGCGTGTGTGTGCGTGTTTGTGTGTATGAGAGTTTGTCTGTGTGAGTGTGTGTGAGAGTGTGTGCGTATGTGTGTGATTGTGTGTGTGTGCGTGTGTGTCTGTGTGTGTGTGTGTGCGTGTGTGTGTGTGCGTGCATGTGTGTGTGTGTGTGTGTGTGTGTGTGTGCGCGTGTGTGTGAGAGAGTGCGTGTTTGTGTGTGTGTATGAGAGTTTGTCTGTGTGTGTGTGTGTGTGTGTGTGTGTGTGTAAGGAAAAGGTTCTTTTTTTTGCCACTGTTGTTTTGTTGTGTTTGTTGTTGTTCTGCCAAACATTGTGGACATTGGGGTCAGAATGTGTGCAACACTCATGAGCTGTCGCCAGCACATCCTTACACTATGTTGGTTGTTCATGCAAGCAACACATTTCACAATATGTTTCGATGCACATGTGATAAATATATCAATCTGAATCTGGAATCTGATCTATAGGCACAAAAGTGGAAACTCAAAGAGTCCCTGACATATTTTTCTCATTTGAATGATGCCATCTGTATTTTTATTTTGTTTAGTTCTTTTTTACTTAGAGATACAACATGGAATATCCCATCTGCCCAACGAGTCACACCTACCATCAACCCAACTATTTAATCCTTGCCTAATCATAGAACAATTTCACAGATCGTTAAGAGCACCAAATTTCTTGGTGTTCACCTGGCAGAGAATCTTACCTGGTCCCTCAACACCAGCTCCATAGCAAAGAAAGCCCAGCTTCTCTACTTTCTGAGAAGGCTAAGAAAAGTCCATCTCCCACCCCCCCATCTTCATCACATTCTACAGGGGTTGCATTGAGAGCATCCTGAGCAGCTGCATCACTGCCTGGTTTGGAAATTGCACCATCTCGGATCGCAAGACCCTGCAGGAGATAGTGAGGTCAGCTGAGAAGATCATCGGGGTCTCCCTTCCCGCCATTACAGACATTTACAACACACACTGCATCCGCAAAGCAAACAGCATTATGAAAGACACCATGCACCCCTCATCCAAACTTTTCTCCCTCCTTTCATCTGGGAAAAGGCACTGAAGCATTCAGGCTCTCACAACCAGACTATGCAGAGTTTCTTCCCTCAAGCCATCAGACTCCTCAATACCCAGAGCCTAGACTGACACTAACCTACTGCCCTCTACTGTGTCTATTGTCTTTATTGTACTATTATTTATTGTACTGCCTGCACTGTTTTGTGCACTTTATGCAGTCCTGTGTAGGTCTGTAATCTAGTGTAGTTTTTGTGTTGCTTTACGTGGTTTCAGTATAGTTTTTCTATTGTTTTATGTAGCACCATGGTCCTGAAAAACGTTGTCTCATTTTTACTGCGTACTGTACCAGCAGTTATGGTCGAAACGACAATAAAAAGTGACTTGACTTGGTTTGAAATTTACCATTAATTACTAATCTTTGGACTGTGAGTAGAAAACGGTGCATCCTGAGGAAAACCACGTGGTCACAGGAAGAACATACTGATTGCTTAAGGTGGAACTGGAATTACAATCCAAGCTCCAATGCCCTGAGCTGTAATGTTGTTGAAAGCCCAAGCTTTCTAAAGTTTTGTTACTTTGTGGTTCGCATATAACTTTTTCAACTGCTAGGCAGTGAAGGGGGATTGTTAAGGCTGAGGAAGTTTTCAAGATATTCCTTCTGGTGTGGGTTAACTACCTTTCTGCTATTGAGGGATTCTTCTCTGCTATTTTACAAATGCTAATTATGGAGGGTTGTAGGGAAATCCAGGATGCTATGGACACCTTATGGCTTCTTTTGTTTGGAACTGCTTTCTAAGAACAGCTGCATTTCCAAAGGTGTTTGAAATCTTCAACACTTTCTCATAGAAATGTGCATGTTGTCATAATTGTTTGTGACCCTGGAAATAATGTGTAGCTCAGGTTGGGTTGAGTTGTTCTCCGATCTTGGCAATCCATTTGCAAACGTTTCATCACCATACAAGGAGACATCATCGGTGTGCTTTTCATTTTTTTTATATATACTGATGATGTCTCCACTTATTATGATGAAACCTTTGGAAACGAATTGCGAAGATCAGAGAACAGCTCAGCCCAACCATTTGTGACCTTGCTAATGAACATAACTGAGTAAATTAGACATTGATTATTCCAACAGTACCTATCATGGCATGGATAAGGTGCACAAACTTGTTGATGATGTAATCTAATAGGTGGCAATGCCACTCAAAGGACACCATGCAGTGAATATGGACACATTTTAGACCATGAACCTGTTCTATTCAAACCTTGCTCTAATTCTCTTCCCCTCTGTGACAAGAGTGGCGTGAGCTAGAAATAATGGAAGCTGAAGTAATTATTTCCGAGGTTGAATGGAGCCCATAGGCAACACCAGTGGTCCCAGTAGCCAGGAAGAATGGGTCTGTTGGGATTTGTGGAGATTTTAAGATTACCATCTTCTTCTTCGTAGCCCCCGGCTAGCCTCAGGCTCACTCAGCTCGCTTCCGTCTAGGGGGAGCAGCCTTCAGCCCCTCCAAACTGGGTAATCAGCTTGTGTGGATGCTGTGTGATGTCCCCACCCCGCCAAATAACAGACAGTACACCATATGCAATTAAATGATTACACTTTATAGATATTACTAGAACTAAGTGATCAATAATGATACAGTATAAGAATTGAAAATACACGTGGACTAAGATGTTAACTGTCCTGTGCTATCATCAGTGGGATCATCAGTTGATCTGGAGTTTTGGCCCGCTTATGATCAAGACTCCCTCAAGGCCAGCAATGCTAAAGCACCACCTCCCACTGGTGAGCTTAACAACTGGGCATCTGCCTCTATCAGAGTTGTTGGTCACTTCCGTCCAACAGATAGTCTACTCTTCAGGCGCTACATAGGTCAACTTATCTGGGAGTTCCATAACCCTCTGAGACCTCTGTACCCCCCTCACCTAAACCCTCCAGGCTCGGACACAACTGGGAATACCTCGGGTCCACTTGCCAACTCCTCTTTCAACCTCTTACTCATGCCCCCACTGCACACAGCTAACCCTCCCCACTACACCTGACTCAGTGGGAGAAGGGCCAAAGGTCTCTTCCTCAATCGAGGGAAAGTCAGCAAAAGGCAGCATGTACCACACATCCAGCACATCATCCTTCAAATCCGTATTCTTCCTCATTTTTGTAATCCGTAGCTGCTGTTTGATCTTCTCCAAGTGGAAGCACGTGGCCTGCACTGCTCCTGCAATCGAAACGTCAGCTTCTCCTCGGGCTCCTCCAATTCTCGCCACATTCTCAGCAGTTCTGACTCACACTTCATGTTCATCTCCACTTGGGACGCAGTTACTCCACCAGCTTCTTGCACCCTGACCTGAAAAGCAGCAGTTAAAGTTAGGTCAGCCTCTAGTTCAGTATTCACTGAACTTATCTCCAGCCTTTTCTTCCAGATCAACTTTCAGGCTTTGCACTTCATTTGAACTGTCGATGGTCATCTTCAGGTTCCCTTCAAGCTTCCGCTTCCCTCTTCTGAGATCTGTCCGCAATTGCTTCACCTCCGCAAACTCCCCTCTCCAGGCTCTCGGTTTGCTGTAACTCTTAGCCAGACAACTTTCTTCATCTTCCCCAACTTGCAAGTCTTCCAACTGGTTCCGGATCATTGTCTCCCGTCTCCGCGCCTTCACTTCAAACTTGATTCTGTAGAGACAGTCACTCACGGGCTGCGACCTTTGCCAGCCCTGGCACGTGTCCAGAGAAAGCTTTAGCTCTTTAGTTCTCAGCCGCTCCTGCAACAGCCTCGCTTCACATTCTCCCGAGGCAAATCCAAATACTGGGAGATCATCACAAATGTCAAAACTCCAAACACCTCCACATCCCCCATGGTCTTCCACACGCCCCGCGGGAAGGTTGCAAGGGCTCCGGATATGCCCTGTGGCATCTTTTCGGACCGGAAGAATCCTAGGGGACCTATAATGGCCATCTTCTCCTTGTCGGCCTTACTCATTGGGGTCTGGCAACATCCCTTCCTCAGATCTTCCTCTTCGGCCCTCAGGGCCGTATTCTGATCAATGACAGTGCACCTCTTCAGCGCACTATAATCCACACAAACGCTGCCTACGTCTCCCACAGCTGTAGGGCCCAGTCGCCACGACCTCTCTCTCACCGAGGTGTCTTCAGCGGTCAACTCCCCTCCCTCGTGGTATTTCGGGGTGTCCACTAAGAGGGTCTCACCCTCAGGCATTTCCCCCAGGCCATACCACCACCGGCTCTCGTTTAAATTCGGTACGGGCCCAATGCTGCTACACACGTCCGCACAAGCGGCTCAAAACTCTGGGTGCATCGACAATGCCTCCAAACAGCTCTCACCCACCTCCTCCGGGCAGGCCCCTAAGCAAACAAGCTTCCAGCACTCTCTCATAACAAAGAAGCATTCCTACTTTTAACAAAACAAAGAAGCCATTTTGATTAACATACACAGTAACAAAGAAAAAGAAGAAACCCCCTTTACATCTTCCTCTTACAGAAACATCTGCATGATGCTAAGCTAAGGCACATCATCAGTGATGATCAGGTGTTTTGGGTCTTTCGACATCGTACACCCTCGCCCAGGTGACCTGACCAGGGTGGATCAGACCCCGGCCTGTGCCCTAGCAGCAACCCACGGATCTGCTCTCTTTATCCAGAGCCATCTTGACACTTTCTCTGCTGCATCTGTGGTGGTAGAAATGGCTCTCCTTCCTCTCTCTCCTGTGATTCCAAGTACATGGAAACGTAGAAAACCTACAACACAATACAAGCCTTTTGGCCCACAAAGTTGTGCCAAACATGTCCCCACCTCAGAAATTATTAGGCTTACCTATAGCCCTCTATTTTACTAAGCTCCATGTACCTATCTAAAAGCCTCTTAAAAGACTCTATCGTATCTACCTCCACAACCGTTGCCGGCAGCCCATTCCACGCACTCACCACTCTCTGTGTAAAAAACTTAACCCTGCCATCTCCTCTGTACCTACTCCCCAGCACCTTAAACCTGTGTCATCTGTCATCTTGTGGCAGCCATTTTAACCCTGGGCAAAAGCCTCTGACTACCCACACGATCAATGCCGCTCATCATCTTGTACACCTCTATCAGGACACCTCTCATCCTCCTTCGCTCCAAGGAGAAAAGGCTGAGTGCAGTGTATACTTTGCAGAGTGACTGGCCTGCAAAGCCACGACACCCGACCTCTACAGGCCAACACTTTGCTCTCAAGCCTCTTCTTTGGCAGTTGTTCTTCAGATCTTCATACTTGGCTCTTTTCTGCTCGTAGGCCTTCTCCATGCGTTCTTCCAACAGCACGGTAAGCTCAAGCATAAGAAGGTGCTTCGATGAGTCGGACCACAACACAATGTCGGGCCGCAATGTGGTCTCTGTGATGTGGGGAGGGAACTTCAGCTGTTTTCCCAGGTCTGCTTTTAGCTTCCAGTCCTGCGCATTGAAAAGCAACCCGGCTGCTTTCTGGTGTTCCCCTCTTTGACAAAGCAGATGGTATTGTTGACTGGAATTGTTTTCTGGCAGTTGTTAAGGATGCTGCAGATTGTCTCAGCAATTGTCCGGAGGACCTGGTCATGCCACCACCGATAACGGCCATCGGCAAGAGCTCTGGGGTAGCAGCTCAGATTATGCTCTAGTGTGCCCACCTTCTCACAGAGGAAGCAAGCTGGTCAATCTACAAGGCCCCAACAGAGCAGGTAGATGGGCTAGGAAGGACATCATAAACAGCCTGGATAAGGAACTTGATGCAGTGTGGATCCACCTTCCAGAGATCGTTCCACATGATCTTTCGCTCAATCACCTGCTCCCATTTGGTCCGAGCTCCTTGCTGTTTCATTGCCACTGCTCTGCTGGTCCTCTCCTCCTCCACAGCTGCCCTTACTTCATTCTGGACCAGTCCTCGTCGCTCTTTCCCCTGCACTTTGTCAAAATGAGGGACTTCAAGGCTTCCAAGTCCAACTCTTCCCTTGGCGACTGCCCCCACCGGCACTTTGTGGTGCAGTCACGCCTCAGCTTCTTCCACTGCAGCCTCGGCTCTCCACTTTCTTCCGGTTCTCACTGCCACTCTCGCTCCGGCAACCTTTGGATCTGAAGATTCCCGGTACTGCTCACAAAACCTTGAACTCCTCCTCGATGGATTTCAGGGGGAGCCTCAGTTTGCAGTTATTCCCGTACAGAGCGATGCTGCTGATGTTCCTTGATAAACCCAGCCATCTTAGCAGGAACCAGCTGACTACCCCCTCTAATTCAGCAACAGTGGAAATTGGAAACTCATAGAGAAGCAGTGGCCAGAGGATTGATTCTTGGTAGTATACCATGCTGGTAAATCCGTGCCTTAAACTGCCCTGGAAGGCCACTCTTGTCAACCTCTTGCAACCATTGTTCAAACTCCCCACAGGAATTCCTTATTGCCACCTTATCTCTGAATGTTGCATCAAACAACTTCACAAGACTTTTAACAGGGTTCTCTGTGATGGTAGGAATTGGAATGTCCTCAATAGAGAAACAAAATTTCTTCTGTACTCTCCCCTTCTTCAGCACTACAGATCTTGATTTTGCAGGCTTAAAAGACATCCTTGCCCAACTCATCAACCTTTCCAGCCTAGCATCTGGCACTGACTCCGTAGTGATAGTCAGATTATCCATGAAGGCTCGTATTGGTGTTTGGCGGATCCCAGATCTTGATTTCTGGCCTCGACACTCTGGCTCTGCAGATCTTACCAGCATGTTCATTGCCAGGGCGAAAAGGATGACTGAGATGGTGCAGCCTGTGATGATACCAATCTCCAGCCCGCACCAGCCTGATGTTATTGGCCCTGTTGAGACTCTCAGGTAGAACTCGTTGTAGTATTACATAAGGAGGCCTCTGATTCCTTCAGGAACATGGTGCCTCTTCAGAGTGTCTTCAACAACCTTGTGGGCGATTGATCCATAGGCATTGGCCAAATCCAACCAATAAACCACTAAGTCACTCTAGTTCTCTCTGGGCTCTCTCAGGAGCTGTGTGATGACTCCAGTGTGCTCCAAGCAGCCTGGTACCCTTGGAACACCACCCATCTGGACGGAGGTGTCGATGTAATTGTTCCTCAGGAATTACTCTGTTAGGCGCTTTGCCACCACGCTGAAGAAAATCTTCCCTTCAACACTCAGTATCAACCTAGTACTGAAAGCAGATCAATGTCCTCTGCCCAGGATAAAGGATATCTTTGCAAATCTTTCTGAAGGCAAACACTCTGCAAAGTGGACAGCTAAGGGTTACCTACAAATGAAGATGGAAGATGAATTCTAAGTGTTTTTCATCATAAACACTCACAAAGGGCTTTGTTGCTATAGTAGGCTTATTTTTGGAGCAGCATCAGCACCTGCACTTCGGCAGAAAGCTATGACACAAGGACTACACAAGTGTGCAGAGAAAATTCAAGCAGTGGTGGATACCTCGAGGCCAAAGGGTGGGTCACAGTTGCGGTCCTTTTTAGGATTTGTCAACTACAATAACAAGTCCTGACAAATCTGGCTACCATGCTCCACCCCTTGAACTCATTGCTAGAAATTGAGAAGAAAAGGCAATGGACAAAGCATTCTGAGTTAGCTTTCAAAAAGGTACAGGAAATGGTGATGTCAGACACTGTACTCACACATCGTGATCCATATCATCCAGTGAAGCTTGCCTGTGATTCCTTGCCTTATGGTATAGATGCAGTCATGTCACATGTTATGCGTGATTTACGTGAACACCCCATAGCCTTTACATCATGTTCCCTTAATGCTGCAGAGAAATTACTCACAGGTTGACAGAAAGGCCTCGAGTCTCATTTGAGGTGTAAAACAGTTCAACCAGCACTTGTATGGGGAAGAGTTTACTCTCATTACTGATCATCAACCACTCATGTCCATTTTCAATCCACAGAAGGGTGTTCCACTAACAGCACAAATACAGAAATGGCCTCTGTTTCTTGGAGGACACAATTACAAGATGAATTCAAGAGAATGACTAATCATGGGAATGCTGATACATTGTCCTGTTTAGTGTTGGAAATGGAAATAACAGAAACATTTACAAAAATGGACATATTCTCCCTAACGTATTCTCCCTCCTCTTGACGTATTCTCCCTAACACAATTTAAGTCGCCCTGTTACTGCAGAGATGATCCAAAAGGAAACCAGAAAAGACCCCACACTGTCTCAAGACTACACTCAAGACTAAAATAGCTGGAATGTGCAGTCCCCCAATTTTTACCAGCACCAGGATGGACTTGCCCTTCGCGGAAATTGCCTTATGTGGGGATTGAGAGTTGTTGTACCATCCAAGCCGAGAGCTAAAGTGTTGGAGGAGCCATATGCCGGTCATCTAGATATGGTCAAAACGAAAGCATTGGCTCAGCAGATTGAGCAGATCACCGTACATTATTTGGGATGCCAACACGTCCAGAAGATGCCAAGAACAGCAACTCTCCATCTCTTGGAATGGCCTGCATTGCCCTGGCAGAGGATTCCTGTGAATTGTACTGGTGCATTCGTGGGCACAATTTTCTTGGTAGTAGTGGATACAGCTACAAAGTAACCTGAAGTGTTCCCAATCGCCTCCACTACAGCCTCGCACACTGTTAGTGTGTTGAGAAGCCTCTTCACAAAGATTGGTGCACCAGAGCACTCAGTCAGTGACAATGGACCACAGTTTGCAGCAGTACACTTCCAGTCATTCCCAAAAACAAATGCAATCAGACAGATTACAGCTGCATCATACCACCCAGCTACAAACGGCTTGGCAGTTAGATTTGTCCAGAACCTAAAGAATGCCCTGTGAGCCTTGTCAGCAGAATACACCACAACGACAATGAACCAGATGCTCGTCAACTTACTCCTTGCATATCGCAAAGCAGCACACTCCACAATCAGCAACTCACCAGCTGTGCTGTCCCTGGGTCATCCCTTGTGTTCACGCTTGGATCCCCTCAAACCCAGTCTCAGAAGGAGCGTGTACAACAAACAGCTGAGACAAATTGAGGGCTCCTTGAACAAGGAGGTTCAATGCTTCACTGCTGGACAAGCAGTCCTGGCAAGGAACTACAGAGGTGATCAAAAGTGGGTACTTGGAAAGATTAAGGACAGAACTGGACAAGGTGGAGATTGAGTCTGATATCAATTAACTTTTTACCTACCTCACTTCTGCCAGCTGATTAATGTTAGGTGCCACATTGTTATCAGTAGAATGGTAATGGCTCTCTTATTTGCCTCCAGTAGCAAGGTCACAGAAAACATTGGAAAACACATAAAGTGAAGAGCTCAATATAAAAGCATCTCTGTTCAATTGTTTTCTTGTTTAGTTATGCTGTTAGTTTAGAATATTACCCTTTCTCTTTCCTTTTGTTTCAATTCCATTGGTCTCAGGCTTTGAATGCCTCTCACAAAGTTAGCTTTTTTATTCCCTTTCCAGGTTGTCATGGGGAGCTGGTGGTATTTCCTCTACCTGAATTACAAGTGGTTGATACCAATGCAAAGCACTTCAGAACACAATTTAGTGGCAGCCGCGTAAGTGTGTGAATCAGCACACAAAATCAAGGCAAGTAAAGATGGCAGTAAGAGATTAATGATTTTTTTGTATATTTTCTGCACACCAGATGTTTTTGCTATTCATTTTTCTATTTTTTAAATTGAGCTAGATTACCATGGAAGGCAAGGAGCTCTGAGCAGCGGCTGCTCTCTAGGATGTAGGTTATTGGTACACCACACCACTCTATCTGAAAATTAAAGACTTGAGCACATGAGTGAACCTGTTATCTGGCTCTCCCAAGCTCTGTAATTGCTTATCAAGATTCTCTGGTTGCCTTCCCAAGTGTTTCTTAACATCAAATGTTACTCCTGTTCCTGTATGTTGAAGAGCAGTAGCTGGCTCCCAGTTCTCCAGTACTTCTTCCAAGTTTTGGATTACCTTTAGACTGGTGCCTCTCTGATCTCCCAAAGTACGTAGGGGTGAATAACATCTGCTTTGAATTATTTTCCAATTTTACTTATGCTGCTTTTGAGATTTGTTTTCTTCATTTCTACCCTAGCAATATACATATTAATTTTTTGTACATTTTATAATGAGCTATTTAATCATCCGGAAAAACTAAGACTAGGCTTCTGTTCAACATGGCTGTGATTTCACTGTCATCATCTGTTAATCTTGCTTATCTTTCAGGTCACCTAGCTCTACTTTAATTGTCACAACACTTATACTATCATAGAAAGCTTCATTCATCTTTTTATATTCCTTTACTTGATTTTTTTAACCGCCTTTGTCTTTGGGGTATTTTTTATATTTCAAGTTTCCTAATGATGATTTACTTGTAGTATTTAGATATTTATTATATTCTTCCCTTTAAATTCAATCTTTCCTTTAGTTCTTTGTTTATCCAGCCTCCCATAATTCAATTACTTGTTTTTGCAATCTAGTGCAACACTATTAATTACCTTTTCAGAACTCGTCCCATTTTTCTGTCTATTTGGTTCTTGAGGTTTTCTCCCAGGTTTCACACTTACTAGCTTTCATCCTCATTTCCTTATAATTTGCCCTTTTCCATTGCGCAGACTGCAATTTCCTAAACTTCTACCACTCTCAGTCCGAATTTTAGCAGTCAAAAATAAGGACTTCAGCTTGATGGAATTGCTGCCCTGTACACAGCCTGTCACTTCTTCTTTAAATACAAAATTGTTAGAATACTGAAAGCAGAGGAGAAGGAAGTGTGCATGATGGAGGCAGTGTGTCAAGGGTGTTGGAGCTGGCAAGGGATAATCCTTTGAAAGTGTAACCCAGCAGAATGGAAGATGAAGGTGGGAAAAACCAATTGTGGTTCTGGGAGGTAGACTACAACGAAAGAGTGGGATTTATTTATTTATTTATTTATCTATCTGTCTATTTATTTGCCCGTTTACTTATTTATTATTTAGAAATACAGCCCATCCAGCCCACTGAGTCCATGCCCCCCAATTACCCCCATGTGACTAAGTAACCTACTAACCCGTACGTCTTTGGAATGTGGGAGGAGTCCAGATTACCGGGAGGAAACCTGCGCAGTCACACTGAGAGCATACAAACTCCTCACAGACAGCATTGAAATGAGCCTGGATTGCTGGCTCTGTAATAGCATTACGCGGACCGCTACGTCACAGAGCTGCCTGGTCGTCTGCAAATTCAAACACGTACAAATCAATGATCTCAAAGCATTTAATACATTCCATCTGTATAGCATCTATTGTCAGAAAAAAAATCAACTTTGTGCATTTTCTTTGTAACTGTCTACTCAGTGTCTTGGATGTCCCAACAGCTAGACTGGTCGAGCTGCTCCACTGTCTTCCACAAGTTAGGGCCTCAGATGGCCTTGCTGACTGCTGCAGGATAGATCATTGAGGTATTGTGACACCCTCAAAGTCCTTGGCAACTGAGAGCTTTAGAGTGATGAAGGATGGGGGATTACATAGTAGAAGTCGAAGTTTCCAGTAAGAACTCATACATTGGATACATGTGCAGATGGCCTTTCTCTCCATGCAGAAAGGTTTACTCAAGATTGGAGCTTGAAACTGCCCATCCCTGCCCCTCTAGATGTCTACAGCAAGCATTCAGCAGGCTAGATATTGCTACAAGCATCTTCATAGGCAGGCTCATCAAATTTCACCTGCCTGGTCATATATCTCAGCTAAGTCCCCCAAAACAGAATTGCTATGCAACTTTGTCTTCTGGAGAGTCCATTGATTCCTCCCTAGAAATTCCCTATGTGTATAGTTCTCACTCCCTGACAAGTACAATCAATGGTTCAGGCTAAGACCCTTTGGTAGGACTGGTGAAGGGTCTCGGCCCGAAACGTCAACCGTACTTTTTTTCATAGATGCTGCCTGGCCTGCTGAGTTCCTCCAGCATTTTGTGTGTGATGCTTGGATTTCCAGCATCTGCAGATTTTCTCTTGTTTGTGAGTTGCTGAGTATAGTTATCCTGTTATTCAAGACCCTGATGGCTGAGGGGCAGTAACTGTTTTTGCACCTGCTGGTGCAAGTCCTGAGCCTCTTGCACCTTCTACCTGATGGCAGCAACAAGAAGACAGCAATGACATTGGTAGTAGGGATCTCTAATGATACATGCTGCTTTTCCACGAGAGGTTTCGTGTAGATGTACTCAATGCTAGGGAGGGCTTAACCTGGGATGCACTGGGCCGATTCCACTACTTTTTGTGGGATTTTCCATTCGGAGGCATTGGTGTTTCCATACCAGACAATGATGCAGCCAGTTAATATATTCTCCATGAATCTCTACAAAAACTCATAAGGAAGTAGAGGATCTGCCATACTTTCTTCACTATTGCACTTCTGTGAGGGTCCAGGACAGGTCCTCTGAAATAGTAACATGCAGCAAATTAAAGCTACTAACCCTCTCCCCCTTGATCCTCCAAAGAGGGCTGGTTCATGGACCTCTGATTTCCCTCTACTGAAGTCTATAATTAGTTCCTTGGTTTTGCTGACATTGAGTAAGAAGTTATTGTTCTGACACTACTCAGAGAGATTTTCAATATGCTGGTTCATCACCACCTTTGATTCGATCCACGATAGTGGTGTCATCAGCAAACCTGAATGTGGCAGTGGAGCTGTGCTTAGCCACGCAGTCACAAGTGTAAAATGAGTAGAGCTGGGGGCTAAGCACATAACATTGTGGTGCACCTGCACCGATGGAGATCACGGAGGAGATGTTGCCAATCCAAACTGACTGGGGCCTACAAGTGAGGAAATCCAGGATCCAGTTGCGCAAGGAGGGATTGAGGCCAACATCTTCAAGGTTATTGATGAGTTTCATCACCAACCTGTCAAAACACGTCATCATTGTGGATGTAAGTGGAACTGGATGGCAGTCATTGAGGCAAGTCACCACACTCATCATGGGCACAGGTACAATGGAAGCCCGCTCGAAGCAGGCCAAGAAGTTCTTGGAAAAATGGAAGGAATTTGAAAAAGATGGAGGGTTGAGAATGGAAAAGCTCTGTAGCATTTTAAGAATGCCACTGTTGAGGAAATGTTTTGTAAAGAGCTGGTCCATCACTTGATACCATTTCTGTCTAACTTCTAGCTGATAAGGTTTTTAGTTCTATTATTGTCTTGTGTGATCTTGACTAAAGTTGTGATTCAATAAATGGTTTGCAAGTGGTCATTAGGGCATCACCCCAATACCATGGCCCAGAAGGTACATGGTTCTATCACTGGCAAACAGATCTCCTGGATTTCACAGTCTCTCTCAGGGTATTCACCCCTTTCGGCAGAATATTAAGATCAGGATCCATAAACCAAAGTGTCCATTCTCATCCCCGTGTTGCTGTGGCTGCTGTATTTTCCAAGAAGCACAATGTCTTCCAGAAGATGTCAATTAACTTGGGGATCTTGAGTAGGTGTGCTGGATTTAATATCATCTGATGATTAACTATCACAAACAGCATTTAAAGCACATGTTCTTGACTAAAGTGCAGGCACAAATATTATACATTAAATGCAATTGGTTGAAAACAGTGTGGGTGATCTGCACAGTGACATTTTGTCACATGCTTTTAGAGGTTACTGAATTGGTAGCTCTTTGTTTTTTAAGCTCACAGAATGACCATAATGTTCTAATACGATCTACACCTACATATTCAGCCAAGCGGGTGTTTGTTCACAGTTTTTCTAGCCTGTTCCTGATAGTATTATGTCAGATGTCATAACATCCATCTATAGCAGATAATTGATTCAACATACAGATATATAACTGTGTAAAAATATGTCAATGTCAAAAAAGTGACAGAACTGAGATTAATAATCAGGTATAGAGCAGGGTGGATCAGAGCTCATATGATAGAGTAAGGCTGTGTTTAATATTGGGGATGAGATATTTCAAACTGAATGATTTATCATAGATTAAAATGGGTGACTGTCACTCCAAATAGACAAGATTTTAAAACATTGTTGTTGCTTCCGGCCACAATTTGAGGAGATGTGTAGACCTTTCTGGATAAATGACATACAAGAACAGATTGGGCAGGTTCAAGCTTAATCTGGCTTTCACCTTATGCCTACATCTATGGTATCACCTTGGCTCCACTAGCCTTCTGTGGACTTGTAGTTTAAATCAAATTCCAGGCTTTACTGCCACACCACTAAGGCCCAGAGGTCTAAGGCGATGCCCTTGAAATGCCCGAATGGCTTTATGACTGCTGTCTATAGTCATAGAATTGCTTCTGAATATCTCTAATGACCAAGGACATGTAAAAGTAGTTCAAAGGAATTAAAATAATTTTTAAAATAATTATCTAAAAATCTAAAATTTTACATTTACTTAAAGCAAACTTAACTGATATAAATTAATTAAAGCAGTAAGTAAAATAATCTAGCTACCTGCATGTTGAAACTACATTATTTAACAAAGTTCTAAGAGACTTAAGTCGAGATGTGGAGCACGAGACCAGGTCGCCCTGTGTTCTACCTCGCAGTGAGCAGATGTGGTCCTCGTGACGTTGCTGACTTGCACAATGCTATCAGCTGGTGGTAATGCCAAGCTGTAGTTGATGGACAACAGTTGGATATAACCATATAACAATTACAGCACGGAAACAGGCCATCTCGGACCTTCTAGTCCATGCCGAACCGATATATGTTTTGTAGTTGCCTAGATGCTCCAGAGCTGTGTGAAAAGCCAGTGAGATTCAGTTTGCTCCACACCTGTAGTGGCAGTAGGTGAATTGCAGCAGGTCCAGATTCTTACTTAGACGGTTGTTAATTCTAGCCATGGTCAGCTTCTCAAAGCACTTAATTAATATGTGAACACTGCCAGATGAGAGTAATTGGAACAGTTCTCCCTACTCTTCATTTCCATTTTTGGATGTTTAGTGGCTCTGTTTGGTGATACCTTTGGAATAAAAAGTATGTTTGTGGCCATGAACATCTTGTTATCGCCTCTGGGTGATCTATTTCCAGGCTGCAGAAAAAATACACCACATTCAAGATTGGTTGCATTATATTGCTCTCCATCTAACATCACCCTAGTTGAAAAATCATGTCTTTACTCCCCAGGGGCAAAAATATCTTCTTGTCAACTTTTTGGGAGGACTGACCAATAAACACTAATTTTTGATTACCTTCCTTGTATTTCAAGAACACGTGAAACGATTGCTATCCGAAATTACTGCAATGACATAGCCACACTGAAAATATCTTAGGCCCTATATATGAAGAAGTCTTCTCAAAGTTGAGAGGAACTTGTGCATTTTTAAAATAATTGCTCTGGTTAGCAATAGCCACCAACGACAAACTTTTCAAATGCACCTCACAGTTCCACAATAGCCCCGAGGCAGCTGCTGGTCTGTAGCTGATTTCCACCTCCAGTTGTCCTCCCACTTACGGCCTCAAACTCACATAAGGGTCGACAGAACAAGGCTGTCTAACATAAGTGAGCTGTCTCATGAAGTACAATAAGGTCTCACTGTTTGGCCACATTACTGCTATGCAGTTAAGGGTCTAATTTAAAGAGAAAGTAGCAGTTTCTGGTTCAGATTTATGCAGTGTGGATGCTAACAGTCACGCACACGAAATCAGTTCATGACCAATCATTATCCCACATGCACCCCAGCACCTTGTGCAATTTTTTAGGTAGTTCACTGGGGATGTTAAAAAATGCAACTGATGCAACCATACACTGCTGCAAGAGTCCAGATCATCTCTAAATTCCATCCCACGATTAATATTTTAAAGACTCACCAGGCCATATTTTACTGTATGCTTTGCCTCCCATTTGTTAGCTTTGTTAGGGAAAGTACTTCTGCAATCTACATTAATTAAAGACCTGGCCCATGATTAGTGAATTTGAGCAGAAGTTTATCTTGTTTGGTTTGATTGAAATTAGGCCAAGTCTCAAGGAAGCTGGAAGCTTTCCAGTTTCCAAATGGGCATAGATGCCTGCAGCAAGATTGGCCAATTGTATCCATGGTTATTTTGTAAAACAGCTGAATTCCCATCTGCTGCTGGAGGTTTGTTATTTGGCACTGACTATCACTTGCTTTAATTCTGACATAAATACAGTAGTTCTTCTAATTTTAACACTCTTCAATCAATGTTTATGGAAGCTTAGTTTTAGCAAACAAAAACACACACACATTTGTTTTTAATTGTACCATATAAGCCTAGAACTGACTCTGCGTGATGCTGGTTGTGAATACTTAACACGCTTTAACATCTTTGTCAAACAACAGACTAAATTATACAAGTGCATTAAACATTCATATATTGTCTCTGTGCAGGCTTGTGTCGATTAGGCTTTTGGCATAAAGATTAAACTAAAAGCAGTGCCAAAATACTGCAGATTCTGGAAACTGAAAATAATCGGAAAAGTACTGAAAGTACTCAGCAATCCAAATAGTATGGGGGAAGAAATTAGCCTTTGGTTGGAAACACTAAATGCATGGCTGTGTACTGACCTCCAACACTGTGCTCCTTTACGGGTTAATTTCCCCTGACGTCAGTGGAATGAGGTGAAGCCACCTGGCAGCCAATACTAATGGGAAAATTTTCCCCTCATTAGGATAGTTACTACATCTAGAAATCCAATTAGTATCAGAATAATAATCAAGTTTATTATCGCTGACACACTGTCTGTTATGAAATTTGTTGTTTTGCGACAGAAGTAAAGTGCAATACATAAAATATGGTATACGGTACAATGGGAAATAAGTAAACAAACAAACAAGTAAATAGGAAATATCCATGGGCTCGTGGACTGTTTAGAAATCTGAAGACAGAGAGGAAGAAGCTGTTCCTAAAAAGTTGTGTCAAGAAATGTATAGGATACTTGACCGAGCAGCCAAGAAGATTTAGCAGTGAGTGATAACTTTAACAATAAACTGCAAAATAATAGACAACATGGAGTCAAGAAATATGACAGAGCAGGTACTACGCACGACAGGTAACAGAAGGCTAGGAAGAACTGGTTGAAGCTGGCTGGTTCAATGAGTGAGCAAGGGCTGTGGATGAAAGTTGGGTTTAAATAGGTTGCAGGTGATCAGTTGGAAATGAGTGGCAGGTGAATCCTGTTAGCTGGGTGGAGACTGTGAACTGCTTGCCTGTGCAGGCCTGACACACTGAGTATCTCTCTTCAGGCTCTTGAATTATGTAGTGCCTATTTTGAATGTGCAAGTGATGCCAAAATTAATTTAATGGTTAACATTAAGTAAACTATAAATCGGAATTTAAGGACGCAATCCCAGCTACTGCCATTGAACAGAATCAGAACAGCCATCATATCAGCTTGTTAAATCTTTCAAAGTTCAAAGTACATTTATTATCAAAGTATACATTATACATCCTTGAGATTCATTTCCATACACAAGCCACAAAGCAAATAAACTCAAAAAAGCTCATGAAAAAAACTGTCTAACGCCCAATGTGCAGAGAGAATAAAAAGCAAATTACATAAACAACAAACATAAGTAAATAGCATTTACAACAAAAGTGAGTCCTCAGACATGAAGCCCAGAGCAGGCCACATCTTCAGCCTCAGTTCAGCACAGAGCAGAGTAAATGTTGCAGAACCCACAGACACGAAGCCCAGAGCAGCCAGAGCAGGCCACAGCCTCAGTTCAGCACAGAATGGAGCAAACGTTGCAGAGCAGTGCGCAGAACCACCCGACGCTCACCTCTTGTCCCGGCATCCTGCCTTTTCAATCCCTCTGGCCCAGCATTCAAATCGTCCAAACATCAGTGGGGTGTTTCCTTGTTGTAAGACCCAGGCACTGTTGCATCGATAGGCTCTGGGCCTGGACCCCGCCACCACATTTTGGCCTGTACACAACCTTACCAAGTTAGCCCAGCGCTTTGATTAATTACACCTCACTCTTGGTTTAGTCAATGGACGGGCCTCAAATCTGTCTATCCTTCACTTTGACTTTGCTCCATCCTGCTCACCTCAGCTTTGCCTCAGATATGCCTTGACCTTGACTGGACTTTGCCCCGAATATGCCTCAACTGTCCCCACTTCGCCTCGCACCCGCATGCTTTGACCCTCAACTCTGCCTCGCCTTCGCTCACCTCATCGTTGTTTGCGGTGATAGTTTACCATAATTCTTTTTACAGAAAAGTATTATTAATAAAGTATTTAGTTATATTCCTTGTTTAGTTAATCACCAGTAAGTAGTCACTCATCCTTAGCAGCACCATCTTAAGACATTTAGTACTCATTGCAGGCTGTCACATGCCTTCCAATGTCCGTAAATTGTGTTTTGGTTTCATTTAGGTACTGACATGCTTTTTCAATCGTTAGCTTGCCAGAAGTAACCTACCGTCAAAAGCATTACTAGCACCATGACTGGCTGCTCAGAACATATTGGAGAACAGGGCAAAGGCATGCTCATCAGTATGGAATCTTCACATCCTAACCAACTCTTTTTGATGAAAAATGTATTCAGATTTTCCCATCATTGAGATACGTGTGCAGTACTTTGACCACATTCTCAAGCATAGAATGGTCTCTCTATGGGGTTTAAGGTCATATTGAAAAGCAACTCATTCAATAGTGTATCCTTCCAGGTAGCCATAACCAATATTTCCTCTGATTTTTAGTAGTCAGTGTGTGCAAAAATCTTAAGTTGTGCAAATTTTTTTCCTGTGATAAAAGTATGTGCGCACTGAATGCACACTTGGCACAGTTTATGTAGATTTACAAAATATTTGACATAAAACTGCACAGAATAACAACAAAATAACATACATATTTAAGTCACTCAGTTATTTTTTTCTTTCTTCTGTCTTTGGCATTTACCCATTCTTTGTAAATTCTATTTAGACTAAAAGAACTTCCATCCAATTGATAGCCTTTGATTCTAATTAACATGCCCAAATGACATTCACCTAAACGGTTTCTCAGCTTGTTTTTGAGTTGATTCATTAGGCTAAAACCTCACTCACAGTCCGTACTAGACGCAAGAAAGGTTCCCCCAATGTCCATCAACTACGCAAGGTCATAAAACTGTTAATTTTGAAGTACAAATGCCACCATTTGTGCAAAGTTTGAAATCAGTTTGGATTCAATATTTTCTTGCACAGAAGATTTGAAATCATTAAACTGTATAACTATTACAGTATTTTCAGCTAGAAAATCATGATATTTTAGACATAAGGCATTAACTTGTTCATCACCAAATGTGGTTTACGACATGAACACTGTCTGCCAAAGCTGGCTGCCGCCGTGATGCAGCTGTACAAACCAGAACAGGAAAGGTGAGGTGACGTAAATTAGTGACGTGCATTGTGGTATTTGAAAAACCGACTAACTAGTTAACAGAAACATTTAGCTAAAAGATTATTTTCAATAGGTATAATTATTAATTATTACATTATTTTAGGTAACTAACCTTTCGTGCACACATTAATTTCCTTTGTGCGCTGGTTGAAAAATGTGTGTGCACACGCGCACACTCACAGCTCAGAGGGAACATAGGCCATAACTGATCTCAGCCACTTCTCCCAATCTGATGTTTAACACAGTGACACACATTTCATTTAGGCTCTCAATAAACTCTCAGAGAAATAATTTCATCCGTTTTGATTTCGATGAGGAGCAGATGGCATCTGAAGCACTGGAAATTGCTGGCTTTGTGGCATCCCAAAATCTCAGGCAGCAATTGACTGTGCTTGTGTGTCCATAAGCACATCTGCTAATAATACTTTTCTTCAACAGGATAGATCCCCACTTTGTCAATACACAGGTAGTTGTGGATCACTTCCTTATAGTCTCTGCCAAATTCCTGGGAAGCACATTTGAGGTGTACATAATACGGTATATTGTACTGTCTAACAATTATTGCAAGTAGCACTGTCCAGAAGGGTGGGCACTATATCTAGGGCTACTTTGTCCTCTCCATCTAGATATTGTATAAACCAAATGGGTACCAGAATTCTTGTGGGAAAAGCCATTGGACTTTTATAATTGAAACTTATCCTCCATTAGTCCAATGATACATTTTAGCCCTACAAGGTGCAAATACTTCATTCTGATGCACTGCCTTCTGCATCAACTGAAAACCCTAACAAGAGGAAGAACTGGAGAGGGGCTCTGGAAACTGAGGACCATGACCCAACTTTGAACTGCAGCAGGACCAGAGAGCAGGAAGCATAAGGTTACCATGGGGTTGGCTAGTACACAGCAAATTGTTGAAAGCATACATATGGGGTAAATTACATCTTTCTGGCCATTTTCGGGATGTTTTGTTAAGTATCTGAAGGGATGTTAGTGCTAACAGTTTAGGTCCCCTGAAAAAATGTGACAAGCACTACTCACTAGACTAGCATATTAGACACCACAGCAACAGTAATGGTGCAAGTTATAAGTGTACAACAGAAGTGGAACTATTAATAGCATCAAGAATGTGGAAAATAGGATTATTTCATTATTATGGAAATAATAAGATAATGGAGCAATCTTGGGGCCCATCTATATTGATGTACAGAGGGATCTTGGGGTTCATATATCCCTGAAAGTGAAAATGCCAGTCGATAGAGTGGTAAACAAGGTGTGTGATATGCTTTTTTTCATTGGTTAGGACATTGAGTATAATAGCAAGTTATGTTGCAGTTGTATAAAACTTTGGTTAGGCTTCACAAGGAATATTGTATGCATTTAAGATCATCCTATTATAAGGAGGATATGAAGGCTTTGAGAGTGTTCAGAATTCATTTACCAGGGTACTGTTTGGATTAGAGGGTATAAGGAAGGACTGGACAATCTTGGATATTTTTCTTTGAAGCATCAACAGCAGAGGGGAGACCAGAGAGAAGATTACAAACTATTAGAGGCATAGATAGGGTAGACAACAAGAATCTTTTCCCCAGGATCGAGATGTCAAGCAGTAGAGGGCATAGCTTTAAGGTAATAGGGGGAAAATTAAAAGGGACGTGTGGGACAAGTACTTTTACACAGAATGAATAGCAGGCATCTGAAATGTGCAGCTAGAGTTGGTAGGTGAAGTAGATATAGTAGTGGAGTTCAAGAGGCTTCTAGATAGGAACATGAATGTGCAAGGGAGTTCAGGTTATTGTCATTCAACCATATACATGGATACCACCAAATGAAATAACATTCCTCTGGATCAAGGTGCACAACGCAGTACAAATAACACACACACACACACACACACACACACACACACACACACACACACACACACACACACACACACACACACACACACACACACACACACACACACACACACACACACACACACACATAAAGTAATATCACCACAAATAAATTAACAAATAATAAGTTTCTTTTCTGACACAAGTTAAAATGCAAACAGTGTAATGCTACTGACGCTTCATGCGTGATGAGACCTGGGAGATGTCAGGGAGTTCAGTTGTCTGACAACCTGGGGTGAAGCTGTTTCTCATCGTAATAGTTCTTGTCGTAGTGCTACAGTACCTCCTGCCTGGTGGTAGGGGTCAAAGAGATAGAACGGATGAGAGGGATCATTAGCTGAATGGAGGAATATGGATCATATGCAGGTAGAAAGGATTAGTTTAACTTATTATCATGCTCAACACATGTTCTAATGTATGCTGTATTAAATAAGACATTTCTGCAAGTGTTTATTACGGGTTATTTGAGATGGTTGCCTTGGTGGATGTGACTAAGTAGCCTATATATTCAAGATTCAAGATTGTTTGATGTCATTTCCTCTACTCAATTGTAAAAGAGAATGAAATAATTGATTCCCAGATCTGATGCAGCGCAAAAAACTCAAAAGATAAAAATGTAATAATAATAATAATAAACACAACAGATATAAATACATAAGATATTTTATATACATAGTTTGATAGTATGTCCTATACATAAGGTGACTGACAGGAAATAATAAAGTAACATGCACAAAATGCTGGAGGAACTCAGCAGGTCAGGCAGCATCCATGGACATGAGCAGACAGTCAACAGTTCCATAAGACTATAAGATATAGGAGCAGAATTAAGCCATATGGCCCATTGCACCTATTCCGCCATTTCATAATGGCTGATCCATTTCCCTCTCTGCCCCAGTTTCTCGCCTTCTTCCCATATCCCTTCATAAATCAAGAATCTTTCATCCTCTGCCTTAAATATACACAATGACTTGGTCTTTACAGCTGCCAGCTGACAATAAATTTCATAGATTCTAGCTGAAGAAATTCCTCCTTATCTCCATCCTAAATGGATGTCTGTCTATTGTGAGGCTGTATCCTCTGGTCTTCGACTCTCCCACCATAGGAAACATCCTTCCACATCCACTCTAATGAAGCCTTTCAACATTCGATATGCTTCCAGCTGAGTCCTTTCTTTAGGATTGGAAAGGAAGGGGAAAGATGCCAGAATAAAAAGGTGGGGAGAGGAGAAGGAAAATAGTTAGAAGGTGATGGATGAAGCCATGTGGGTGGGGAAGGTAATGAACTGGAGAGGAAGGAATCTGCTAGGACCTTAAGAGAAAGGGAAGGAGGAGGGGCAGCAGGAATTGGTGACAGACAGGAGAGAAGAGGTAAGAGGCTGAATAGAAAAAGAGGGGAGAGGGATGGAAGGTTTTTTTTACCAGAAGGGAAAATCAGTATTTATGCCATCAGGTTGGAGGCTACCTAGATGGAATATGAAGTGTTGTTACCCCACCCTGAGGGTACCCTCATCGTGGCACAAGAGGAGGCCAGGACCCACATTTTGGAATGGGAATTGGAATTGGAATTACAATGTTTGGCCACCAGGAAGTTCTGCTTTCGGTGGATGGAGTGGAGGTGCTCGACAAAGCAGTCCGCCAATTTATGACAGGTCTCTCCAATGTAGAGGAGGCCGCATTAGATACACCAGACACAGTAGACAACCCTGGCAGATTCACAGGTGAAGTATTGCATCACCTGGAAGGACTACTTGGGCCCCAGAATGAAGTGAAGGAGGAGGAGAAAGGGCAGGATGAAGCACTTCAGCTGCTTTCAGGTGTAATGCTCTAGTTAAGATTTATACTGTTAATGCCGTAGAGTATTTCATTTCAGAGCACCAAACACAAAATGCTAGAGGAACTCAGCAAACCAGGCAGCATCTATGGAAAAAAGTACAGTTGACATTTGGAAAAACAAAGGATTTTCGGCCTGAAACGTTGACTGTACTTTTATCCATAGATGCTGCCTGGCCTGCTGAGTTCCTTCAGCATTTTGTGTGTGTTGCTCAGATTTCCAGCGTCTGCAGATTTTTTCTTCTTTGGGTATTTCATTTAGTAGCTTTCTGTACAAACTGTGTGTCTTGCTGGTAGAATGTTTTGGTTTTGGCTAAAGATAAGTGGCTACAATGTTCAGCTTAGAAATCAGGATGGTGGAATTGGGAGAAGGTTCTAGAGAGAGCTGGGTGGAGAGAGATCTGTGACAGGCACTGGTGGGGTTCGTTACTCTTTGGCAGGGAGATGCAGAGAAGAGAAGATTGGGAGGAGCGACCATAGGATTCAATCTGACAGGAAGTTGAGATTGCAAGGAGTGCTTCAAGCAATAAAGGAGTCCTAGACGGGAAGATGATTGGTGATGAGAACTCAGCACCACGAGTAATGGTCACACTCAGCTTTTGGACAATATGAGCTCCAATGCAATGTGCACATTTAGACTGGCTTAATTGTAATAGGCCTTTTCTTTTCTTTCTTTCCTTTCTCTTAATAATTGTTTTATAAAGCTGAAATTAGTAAATACACTTTCTTTATAATTGTACGATCTGTTATTTCTTGCTAACTGATAATTGTGTATGGGCAGTACTTACACAGCATTTGCTCAAATCGGGGTTCCATTAATCGGAATCAAAATGTTCCTGTTTGATTGAACCTCAAACCATACCGACCCTAGATGTACATTGTCTATGAAAGGTGACCTTCTCACTGCTGAGGGACGTGGCTGTTAGCAGAGCTAGCCAGCAAACCAAGTTTGCATACAACCCCAGTGAGTGGGTACACAAGAATAAGTCCCAGGAGGCAGATTAGTAGGGAGGGAACAGATGGACAAGGGAATCGCAGAGGGAGCAATCCTTGCTAAGAGCAGAGAGTGGGCAGGGGTAAGTAAAGATGTGCTTGGTGGTAAGGGGATGTGGAGGATGGTGTGTTGGATGCAGAGGCTTATGGCGTGGCAGGTAAGGACAAGAGGAACTCTATCACTGTTCAGGCGGTGGGAAGATGGGGTGAGCACCGATGTCTGGGAAATGGAGGTGATGTGGGTGAGATCAATGGTGGTAAATAAAGTGGTGGTGGAGTTAGTGGGTGGAGGTGTTGATCAGCCTTACTACTTAGCAAAAGTAACTGGTTTTGAGCCTGGTGGTCCTGGAGTGGATGCTATGTGGCCTCCTCCTTGACAGGAGTGGGACAATAAACAATCCGTGAGCATGGTGGGTGTCGTAGAGAGGCTCTGTCAGTAAGCATACTGGTGAATGTCCAGTGCGGCACGAATGGTTTTTGATATGCACCAATATCAGCCAATCAAAGCACTTCATGAAGATTTGCATCACTGCCACCGGCAGTAGTTGTTTAATTCTGAAAATATTTTGGGGCAGAGATGATGGTGGCTGATTTGAAGCACATGGGTACAGCAGCCTAGGTGAGTGAAGTGTTGAAGATGTCCATGATGACAGTGAGCTGGTGTGCACGCTCCCTGACTGCTCTGCCCAGGATGTCCTCTGGCCTGGCAGCCTTACGGAAGCTGACTCTCTGCAGTGTCCTTCTCTTATCTACTGCAGTCACAGACAATGGCTGTTCACACCAGGGATCGTTATCAGACAAGTGTCTCTGGACTCTCTTGTGAGTAGGCAGCCTTGATGCCTAAAATGAGGTTTCTCTTGGCTGCTCTGAGAGCTAAAAGACCAGGAGCAATCAGATAAGAGAAAAATACATCTCTGCAGACTTAACTCCCAGAATGATCACACAGTTAGATTCAGAGGCAACGGTACATTTTAAGTACTGAAGAGAAACTAATATTCTTATTAGTTAATGGTAACATTTGTTCACCATGAAAATTTGCACGTCACAGGGCAGCTATTCAAAATCAGTTCAACACCTTGAAAATTGCATTGCTCGCTGAGGGACCTTGTCACACTGCAGTGTCCTTCGTTTCTTACATGCTTCAGTAATATTTGTTGTTTATTTAAGCTTATACCTTTATATATCAGAGAATATGGAGAATGCTGTGTGTGATATGCAGTGAGCATGATTATGACATACGCAGTGAGCTGTACTAAAGAAGTTCTCAATGATCTGAGCACCGGAATCAATGTTCCAACAGTCCATTCACCGGCTTGGTATGAACTCTCGCTGCCAAGGATTCCATCTAAGATACTGAATTAATTTTGCATGTGCCTTTATGGCATGAGTAATATTGTTATTTCAGTACATCACCTCCTTCCCTTGCCCAATTTCCTCATAAAAGTCATGGGCCAGTTGATGAGGAGGTTGCCCCCGATGCCAATAGCTGGCCCTTAAAACCGGTCTGTGTGGAACAGAGAAAGTATTGACAGCTGTTGACGTTAGAAGACCTGTACCAGGAAGCTGGGTATAGACATGTATAACACACTGTCTATAGTCATTTGAACAAATTGATCATTGAATGAGTGGAAAGCCTGATTTTGAAAAACAGTGTAGGTCTGTAATAGGGACTATGAGGAATGGGTGAGCACAGCCTAACGTTCGACACCCACAAAATCCAGTAAGAGTTCTGCGTCAACCTCTATGTCAAAGGTAATGAACTGCTGACTGCTCACAAATAGTCAATCCGTGACCTGCCAGAACTCCATGTACATATTCAATTGATTCAGCTCCCAGAAGCAATTTTATATAAAAGTCATACCTTGAGTTTCTTTCATTCGCACTGACTACATTTAAATCACATAACCACATGACAAGTATTCAACAGTCAACCACTACTTTTCCTGGACTCCTGCTGAGCACCAGAAGAAAATTGGCAAGGTATCACCAACGATGAGAGAGTGAATGTAAATTTGAGTAGATGCAATGACCAAACAGATAATCATTTTGACACATCTACTGATTGTTTTGTTTGCTGTGGTGGAGATATGTCTCTAGCAAAGGAAGTGTAAGGTGCTTCTTCCCTCCGCTAGCCACAGGTCATCCTTGGCCAAGGTGTAGCACCTGCTTAGCCCCCGATCAGGGTAATGTGAAGCCATGGGAGCAGGTGGTGGATGATCATATGAGCTGCTGGTGCAACCACTGACAGTGTCTGAAGAGTATTGATAATGGCTGAAGTCACCCATCTTGTAAAGACACTGCCCAGAAGAAAGCAATGGCAAATCACTACTGTAGAAAAATTTGCCAAGAACTACCATGGTGACAAGACCATGATCATCTATGTCATATGAAACGACATAATGATGATGATGACTGATTTTTATTTCTATTTATTTCAGTTGAAGTAAAATTGGAAGAAATAAAAACTAAGTTGCTGATTTGCTCCCATACTTTATTATGTTAGTCATCTAGGCAAGTTTCTAACAGCAGTTGACAGACTGCAATGATAAACATATAATAATAATTCCAAGATTTATTGGGAAAATCTCAGCAATAAGAGGATCAAAACTTGCAAAGATGTTTAACAAACGTGCATCACATTATAAATCAAATACAGCACTTGAATGGAACACAAAATCTATATTTCCTGGCCCACACTATTGAGGTGTTAATGACTAGTTGGCAGCTCATTAATGCTTTAAATACTGCATGAGAAGTTTGATGCTCACTAAATAGTACAACCTGTGCTACTCCCAATCACATTTATTATAGTCAGTTACAAAATTAAATAGCAATTCCTTATAGGCATGAATTGTCAATTTAATTTTGAGTCCCAGACAACTTTGCTGTTTTGTCAGCTTTGGATACAGCCATTATCAGATCTGACCTAATATGTGGCTATTTGTAAGGATATTATTACATATGCAGAATTTTCATATAAGCCTACACAAAAATATGACTACTAACTTATCATAGAATTGCCTTGTTATTAAAACTGCAAATTGGAATTTAATTAATTTGAAGCTGCATAGTTTGAAAATATTTGCATGCCATAGTTTCAGTTTTTAGGTTTCCCAGTCAAGTGAGGTGACCAGGAAATAATCTTGAACCAAACGGGATAACTTCACTCAATTTCACTTCTTCCATCATTGAAATGTTCCCACAACCAATGGGCTCATTTTCAAGCACTCTTCATCTCATGTGCTCAATATTTATTGCTTATTTCTTTCTTTCTGCATTTGCACAGTTCTGCACACTGGTTGAACACTCAAGTTGGTGTGGTCTTGCATTGATCTGTTATGGTTATTATTCTATTGATTTAATGAATATGTCTGCAAGAAAATTAATCTCATGGGTAGTATATGGTGACATATAGGTACTTTGTTAATAAATTTACTTTGAACTTTTGAATTTGGGTTCTTAGTTTCGTTCCTTTGGTGTCTCGGTAAATCAGGTAAAGCAGCTAATGACAGAAGACTTCTATGATGTTAAGGAAATATACACCATGTGACAAAATAGTTATTGAAGACTATACCCTTTCTTTAGGCAAACTCCAAGTAAATTAATTAAACTGTAAGTAAAGACTCAAAGTAAAATTAGCAATTGGGGTCTTCTGGGGTCAAAGCAAAGTAATGGCTGATTTTCATACACGCTAGAACTAAATTGCCTTGCTTTTAGTTCTTCATCTGTGCTAATCCCAATGATTTTAAGATGAGGCACACATGGTGATTATGGTGATTTATGGTGATTAGCGCACATGGAGATGAAAAATTTTAATTACATTTTATACGGTACTGTGATGTATTTTCAGCATGCTTTGCATTATACTCGAAGTGCTGATAATCTTTAACCACAACGATATCTTCAAATCCAGGCTGTGTACTTTATTCTACTCTAACAGGAAGAAAAATCAATTTGCCTTTGCACATGATGATTTCATTACCATCTGTAAGCACATTAATTATTTACATATTATACATACATACACTTCAGCGCTTTCCCTCTTTGAATGCGGGTTCTTGAACATTCCTCGTATGTACATACATTCATTACAAATGCAGTCTACTGCCTGGATTCCCTCGCTGATTTAACCTCTCAATTGTGTGCTTGTTTTTGATATTAGTGTTTTGAACTGAAATGCTTGAAACTTCTTGGCATGACTCATTGCCATTATGTGATTCATCAACAGTAGTTAACTGTATGTCAACATCACGAATAGATCACAATCACACATCTCTTCAGTATCTTCATACTGAGTGTAATAGAGCAGAACTCTTCATGTGTGTAGATAGGGGAGATATATATATATCTGGCTGTCCTTGTCTGATATATCAGAGCATATGCATGTAAGAAATAATTTTTTTGGTAGATCCTGGGAAGTTGACAAGAGGTAATATTTGTTATTAACAAAGGTAAATTTAGCTTGCCCCAAACAACTTTGTTGTTTTATCAACATTGGATACAATCGCTATCAGAGTTGCCAAAACCTTTATCTTAGTAACGCACCCAAAATGCTGGAGGTACTCAGCAGGCCAGAGAGCTTCCATGGAAAAGAGTACAGTCGATGTTTTGGTCCGAGACCCTTCATCAGGGCTGGGAAAATGAGATGAGAGGTCAGAGTAAGAAGGTGGGGGGAGGGGAGGGGAGGAAGAAGTGCAAGGTAGTAGGTGATAGGTGAAACTGGGAGTGGGAGGGGTGAAGGAAAGAGCTGGAAAGTCAATTGGTAAAAGAGATAAGGGGGGAATCTGATAGGAGAGGACAGAAGGCCATGAAAGAAAGGGGAGAAAATCTGCAGCTGCTGGAAATCCAAGCAACACACATAAAATGCTGGAGGAACTCAGCAGGCCAGGTAGCATCTTTTTTTTCACCAGTCCAGATGAAGGATCTCTGCCCAAAATGTCAACTATACTTTTCCACAGATGCTGCCTGGCCTGCTGAGGTCCTCCAGCATTTTGGAAGAAAGGGAATGGGTTGGAACATCAAAGGGAGGCGATGGGCAGGTAAGGAGATAAGGTGAGAGGGGGAAATGGGAAAGGGAAATGGTGAAGGGGGCAATTACTGGAAGTTTGAGAAATCAATGTTCATGTTTTCAGGTTGGAGGCTACCCAGATGGAATATAAGGTGTTGTTCTTCCAGCCTGAGTATAGCCTCATCGTAGCAGTAGAAAAGACTATGGACTGACATGCCAGAATGGGAATGGGAAGTAGAATTGAAATGGGTAGCCACTGGGAGATCGCACTTTTTCTGGTGGATGGAGCATAGGTGAAGTGAAGTGAAGTGGTCTCCCAATCCACTTTGGGTCTCACTGATACACAGGAGGCCACAGCAGTAGTACCAGCTACAGTAGATGGTCCCAACAGACTCACAAGTGAAGTGTCACTTCCCCAGGAAGGACTGTTTGGGCTGTGAATAGTAGTGAGGGAGGAGGTGTAGGGGCAGATGTAGCACTTGTTCCACTTGCATTTTCTTATTTTTATTTTTTTATATTTTACAGATACAGTATGGTGGTAGGCCCCTACAACCCAATGAGCCCATGCTGCCCAATTACACCATGCAATCAATTAACCTACAAACACATACATCTTTGGAATGTGGGAGGAAACCAGACCACCTGGAAGAAACCCATGCAGTCACGGGGAAACAAAAACTTTTTACAGACAATAGCAGAATTGAACCCAGGTCATTGATACTGTAAGAGCGTTACACTCTCTGTAAGACCACTGTGCTGAAATTGTATCTTCTATCAGAAGAATTTGTTTTCTAATTCATTGAGCTCATCTTCTACCTGTCTATTTAAGATTTAATTAATTGTCCTTTCTCTGTGTGGACAAGATTAATACTAGGTTTAATCCATATTGGTGCTTTGCACTATTGATTAATGTGTAGACATTCTTGAAGATGTCACTATATTTGAACAACGGATACATTGCTGTTTTCATGTGCACATTGAATATGCTTATGCACCTGAATTTCAATTTTAAAAACTATCTCTTCCCCAGCAGAGTTAGATATTGACTAGTCTGTCAATACATTTGGTATATTAAGATGCTGGCCATTGTAGAATGCCATATCTTCCTCTTCTCAAGTTTTATTAACCATCTGTCTTAAATCCTACTGATCTGTCCTGAATATCTAAAAGTTGATCATATTCCTCATTAAGAAAAGGTGAGCGAATTGCTTCTCATGAGTATCTTACCCACGGGGAACAATTTGCAGCCATGTCGATCCATGTTGCTAATGGCTTGCTGTCAATCAGGGCTGAGACCTTAATGCACTGTGAGTCACAATACAGTTGCTTGTAGAATAGATGCTATTCAAGGTAAATTCTGCGGCATCTGCAGCCGATTATAATATTGTGCAGGTTCCCGCTTTCTGACCTGTGAAGAGAACCCTGTTATCTCTGTGTCTGCGCGTTTCTACCTTGTATTTCAATTTACAAGCTGCAGCTATGAATGCTTTCTTCTGAGATGAGAGCAATAGCTAGATTTTTTAAGCATGTGTGAAAATGATTGCCAGTACACCTATAATTGAAACTCTCTGCGCCTATTTCTAGACCAAAGGCTTTGGAATATGTTGTTTGAATATAAGCTACTACTAGAAATCGTGTCTGGCGTTCTCGATGGCCACTTCCATGTTGGTTGAAATTTTAAAAGCTAAGTTAAATACCACGATTTTTATGCACAGCAACTTAAACTAGGTTCTTTATCTCCTAAATTACACACATAAACCTTTCTGTCAATGTAAAATCCAAGAAGTCTCCAAAGCTGCCATGCCTTAATAGGCCTTTCACAATGGGAGCATAATTGCTCAATGCTTCCTCCATTTTCTGACTGCGTGTGCTTCATTTATAGCTCTTAGCAATCACAGCCAGCTGTAGCTTCAAACATACTTCGAGCTTTTAAACTAACTCTACTAATGAGATATCTTCAGCTACACAGAGCTGCTGTGGAGGTATAATATTAGCCCTAAAAAACATTCAAAAATTAATCTGTGCCAGACAATTCTTACTTTACAATCCAGGGGTGTATGTTCTTGAAGAATCAGAATCAGAATCAGGTTTAATATCACCGGCATATATCATGAAATTTGGAGTAATTGCAGCAGCAGTACAATGCAATACATAATAATAGAAAAAACAATAAATTACAGGAAACATATATTCTGCCCTAACCCACATCTCTATTTCCCAGGCATCCATGTTTACCCCTTCTTCCTGCCACCTTAACAGGGATAGAGTTCCTCTCATACACACCTACCTCCCCATGAGCCTCTGCATCCAACACTTCACCCTCCACAATTTCCACCACCTCCAAAGTGATCCAATCACCAAACGTATCTTTACCTCCCCCCGCCCCCTGCTTTTCACAGGGATCACTATCTCCATGATTCCTTGTCCATTCACTCCTCCCTACTAATCTCCCCCCTGGCATGTATCTCTGCAATCAATAGAAATGTACTCCTGCCCACTCACCTCCTCCCTCACCTCCATTTAAGTTGCCAAGCAGTCCTTCCAGGTGAGGCAATGTTTCCCCTGTGAATCTTTTGTATCCAGTGCTCCTGATGTGGTTTCCTCTACATCGATGAGATCAGACGTAAATTGAGGGACCACTTTGTCGAGCGCCTCCACTCCATCCGCAAAGAGCGAAATTTCCTGGTGGCCAACCATTTTAATTCCTAACCCCATTCCCATTCCAATCTATTGGCCCATGGCTTTCTCTTCCGCCACTTTCAGGGTGGAGTTGCAACACCTCATATTCAATGCTATCAATCTGATAGCATGAACATAGACTTCTCCTTCGATTACTCTTTTCCTTTTCCCCACCCTTTCCCTCTTCATCTATTCCACTCTCTGGCCTCTTAACTCTTCTTGCCTGCCTATCTGCTCGTGGTGCCTCTCCTTCTTCCCTTTCTCCCACAGTCCTCTCCCCTCTCCAATCAGATCCCTTCTTCTCCAGCTCCAGTTTGGAGCTGGAGCTTTGGGGATCACAAGATCAAGGGAGCAGGATCTGGGGTTGTATTAGGGTGTGGATCTCGAAGGATCATGGAGTTAAACAATGAGGCCTGGTTCTCAAGAGACTGCAGATCTAATGGCTATGGATGGGAGGCAGGGTGAAAATATGTCTCTACTAATTGAGGTGTAAGGTGCTCCTTCCCTCTGCTAGCCTGCAGGTCACCATTCAGCAAGGTAAAGCAGCTGCTTAAACACTCAACCCCCCCACCCTGATCAGGGTCAATTAAGCCATGGGAGCAGGTGGTGAGTGGTCCCATGAGCAGCTGGTGCATATCACAAATCCTGGTTACGCAACCACTGACGCCAGGCAGACAGTCTCTGAAGAGTATTGATACTAGCTGGGGTCACCTGCCTTTAAGGACACCGCCCAGAAGAAAGCAATAGCAAAACACTTCTATAGAAAAAATTGCCTAGAACAATCATGGTCCTGGAATGACCACAATTGCCCACATCATACAATGTAGCGCATAATGAACAGTGTTTTGGAGTTAAAATCTTTGCTTTTTGTTGAAATGAGCGATTAAAGCAAACCCAAGTTCAGGACACAGGCACGGAGATTGAGTTTGGATGTTTTACATGGGTGTAAATGCTGAACAGCAAACAGGAGGGATCTTGACATGGAGCCCTGATATGGAACCTTGACATGGAGCTTTGACTCAGAAACTTGACATGGAGTCTTGACTCAGAGAAACGGAGTCTCATAGGTAACCCTTGAAACTGGAGCTAAACTTAAAACAAACTGTTCTAAGCAGTCAGGAAACATAGTTTACTCACAGGAAAAAAGACCAACGAACTGGCAACTCATGGTTGTGATGTAGTGGGTCTAATACTGAGTCATTGATGGAAACCAGGTGTGCCATCATTAAAGAGAATTGGAAGCAATTAGGGAGTAAGAACAGGAAGGCAGATTATTATCTGAATGGTGTAGAGTTAGGTAAGAGAGAAATACAAAGAGTTCATCAGTCACTGAAGATGAATGAGCAAGTGCAGCAGGCAGTGAAGAAGGCTAATGGAATGTTGGCCTTTATTACAAAGGGAATTGAGTACAAGAGCAAGGAAATCCTCTTGCATTTGTACAGAGCCCTGGTGAGACCATACCTGGAGTATTGTGTACAGTTTTGGTCTCCAGGGTTAAGGAAAGACATCCTGGCTGTAGAGGAAGTGCAGCGTAGATTCACAAGGTTAATTCCTGGGATGTCTGGACTGTCTTATGCAGAGAGGTTAGAGAGACTGGGCGTGTACACACTGGAATTAAGGAGATTGAGAGGGGATCTGATTGCAACATATAAGATTATTAAGGGATTGGACAAGATAGAGGCAGGAAATGTGTTCCAGATGCTGGGAGAGTCCAGTACCAGAGGGCATGGTTTGAGAATAAGGGGTAGGTCATTTAGGACAGAGTTAAGGAAAAACTTCTTCTCCCAGAGAGTTGTGGGGGTCCGGAATGCACTGCCTTGGAAGGTAGTGGAGGCCAATTCTCTGGATGCTTTCAAGAAGGAGCTAGTTAGGTATCTTATGGATAGGGGAATCAAGGGATATGGGGACAAGGCAGGAACCGGGTATGATAGTAGTTGATCAGCCATGATCTCAAAATGGTGGTGTAGGCTCGAAGGGCCGAATGATGGTCTACTTCTGCACCTATTGTCTATTGTCTATTGTCTATTAACGATGAGGACCATGGCATTATCAAAGAAAATTAGGAGCAAGGTAGGGAATTAACGATCGGGACCATGATTTTTTTAATATTGTTATTTTCAGTGTTTTTATAATTAGGTTTCATTTGAAAAATAAAAACCAATATTTCTTAATGGTTAACATAAGAGATTCTGCAGGTGTTGGAAATCCAGAGTAACCCATATAAAATGCTGGAGGAACTCAACAGATCAGGCAGCTTCTATGGAAAGGAATAAACAGTCAACATTTCGGGTCAAGACCCTTCACCAGCCCACATCATGAGACACGACACATAACTAATGAATGAATGGTTATGGAAGACTCAGTGCAGTGTAAGGTTAAGGGAAGTAAGGGGTTTGCATAACAGTTGTCCCTGTCTATAACTGCACTGGGTAGATCAGCTTATCAGAGGAATATCCAGTGGCGGTCAATCCCAGGACAACAGAATCGGAATTCTTTTGCAACGCTCCGCAATGAGCATAGTTTGGCAATGACATCATCCCATGCACCTTTGAAACTGAGGAGTGACTCATGCTCACAGGAATCTAGAGGAGCTTAGGATGGCCCAGAAAGTGTTTTTATCATATTTGCCTTTGGGAAATATTGATTTTTGTTTGTATAATGCTGAAAGGTACAGTGTCACACAATTGAATTCCTGATTCTTGCTAATACAGAAATTGAACTGGGAAAAACAAAGGATCAGTGGGGATCCTGAGAGATATTTCATATCAAAATGAAAGAACAAATTAGTCAGTGATAGCTCATCAAGAACGAATAAAATATTTACAACAAAATTGGAATAGGTGTCTGCTGAGGACTTAGGTCACAAAGGAGACACAACAATGCAAGCACGTTGTCAATCATCTAACAATTAAGAAAACAAACTGTAAATTATCTTTTCAAAGGAAGAAAAAAGTTAACACCAACAATTTCCCTTGCGCCTGATCCTACAGTCACCATTGCAGACACATTATCTCCCTTGTGGAGAATGTACCTGTGGAAAGCATTTGGGCCAGATGATGTCCTTGGACATGTCCTTAGATCCTGTGCAGATCAGCCGGCAGGGTTATTGGCAAATATTTTGAACTCCCCCTGTTTTAAACTAAGGTTCCCACCTGCTTTAAGAAGACCTCTATCATACCCGCACATAAGAAAATCAGGGTATCCTGCCTTAACTGCTACCACCCAGTGGTTCTGACATCCACTATCATGAAGTGCTTTGAGACATGGCCATGGGACATATTAACTCCAGCCACCCAGAAAGCCTTGACCCATTGCAATTCATCTACTGCCGAAGCATGTATATGGTGAACATTACCTCCCTGGCCCAACACTTGTTTCTGGAGCACCTGGACAGTAAAGGCACCCATGTTAGAATTCAGCTTCACCACTAATACCGTAATTCCAAGAAAACTCATCAGAATACGGTTTACTATCACTGACATGTGTTGTGAAATGTTTTGTCATGCAGCAGCAGTACAGTGCAAAATATAAAAATCACTATAAGTTATAAATAAATAAACAAGCTGGATAAAAGAGGATTGTGAAGTAATGTTCATGGGTTCATGGATGGTTCAGACATCTGATGATCGCTAAACCTGGGAATCAACACCTCCTTCTGCAACTAGACTATCATTAGTCCAAAAAACTGCAAACAGTAAGGATAGGTGCCAAAATTATTCTCCACAAGTTTGTGTGCTAAGCACACTACTCAACACTTTATACACTCATGACCACATCCATCTACAAGCTTACAGGTGATACCACCATAATGAGCCATATCTTAAATAACCACAAATTGGAATACAGGCAGGAGATAGTGACTTTAGCAACATGGTGTCATGAGAACACCATTTCGCTCGCTCAATATCAGCACAACAAAAGAACTGGTCATTGACTTCAGGAAAGGGGCACATGCTCCAGTCAACATCAGCAGTACAGCAGTTGAGAGGGTTGAAAACTTCAATTTGTTAGGAGTGAAGATCATCAATAGCTTGCCCTGGTCCAACCACGTAGACACCATGGACAAGAAGGTTCACCAGTCCCTCTACTTCTCAGGAGGCTAAAGAAATTTGGCATGTCCCCATTTTGTATCCATTTTTATTTAATTTGACCTTAGAAAGTATCCTATCTGGACACATCACAGCTTAGTATGGCTACTGCTCTTCACATGACCAAAAGAAACTGCAGAGATTTATGAATATGGCTCAGCATGTCACGGAAACCAGCCTCCTCCCTATGGACTCTGTCTATGCTTCTTGCTGCTTCAGTAAAGCAGCCAATATAATCAAAGACCCACCCACTCTAGACATTCTCTCTTCTCCTATCTCCCTTGGGAACCAGGTCCAAGGACAGCTTCTATCCCTCTGTTATAGTACTATTAAATGGTTCCCTAGTATGATAAGATGGTCTCCTTACCACACATTCTCACTTGTTACTGTGCTATTATGTATGTACATAATAAAGAACTTCAGTTCCCAGTGTGCAATGCAGGAACTGGAAATGACGTTGGTGATACACACACCTGCTTTTGGCCGGCTGGAGTGTCCAGAGGAAAATGTGGTCGATCTGAAGCAATTCTGTAGATCTGTAAATAAAATAGTTCTTGCGTTCTTACCCGTGCAAATTTGTCGTTGTTAAGGAACAAACATAACATGGTGTTAGAAGTTGACGTCAGGCCTAAATACAAAGGGTAATTCAATACCTCAAGCAATTAAGAAAGAGGTGCTGGTTCCGACAGAGAGAAGCTGCCAGCAAGAGAGCATGCTGTCTTGAAGTTCAACAAGAAATTGAGGTGAGAGCCTAAAAATCCCCTCAATGGATAACCAAAGTCCTCCTGCACCTGTGCAGTTCAGCAGCAATCTAGCTGATAGTCAGAAATGCTTCAAACAGTGATTCAATATATTTTAGCGGCAAGCAGAGCCAGCAGGGTGGAGGAAAAATTGAAAGCGTCTATCTTTCTACACATAATTGGTGAAGATGTTTTGGACGTCTACCACAGCTTTCAAATTGCTGAAACAGGCTTTAAATTGGACACTCTGATGACAAAATTTGAGGGGAATTTGGTCCTAAGTAAAAACATCATGTTTGAGAGATATAAGTTCTTCACCTGTGAACAGAAGCAAAGTGTCAGCTTTGACCAATACTTAGCTAAGTTTCGCACACTGAGTAAGACCTATGAGTTTGGAGATTTGAGAGACTCACTAGTCAGAGACAAAACAGTTTGTGGAATCCCAGATAATGGGCTCAAAGAAATCTCACTCCGTGAAAAAGATTTAACATTAGAAAAGCCTATGTGTGGGGCAGTGGAGACCACATGAGCACAAGTTAAGGAGCTACACAGAGCAGAAGCAACAGAGCATGTTGTCAAAACAAAGGGGCAGAGTACAAGGTGTTGCCCAAAGCAACACCATAGCAAAGAGTTAGGCTCTAACAGTAAATACAGCAAATGTGAAGGGAGGCACATCCCAAAGATGAGTTCTGCTTATGGGAAGTCCTGCAATAATTGCAGGAAAAGGAATCATTTCACAAAGTGCTGCAAAGCTACCAAGAGAAAGGTGCACACTGTTGCTGAGGAAATGGAGGAAGTTCTTAGATAGATAGATAGATAGATAGATACTTTATTCATCCCCATGGGGAAATTCAGCATTTTTTCCAATGTCCCGTACACTTGTTGTAGCAAAAACTCATTACATACAATACAATACTTAACTCAGTAATAATATGATATGCATCTAAATCACTAGCTCAAAAAGCATTAATAATAGCTTTAAAAAGTTCTTAAGTCCTGGCAGTTGAATTGTAAAGCCTAATGGCATTGGGGAGTATTGACCTCTTCATCCTGTCTGAGGAGCATTGCATCGACAGTAACCTGTCGCTGAAACTGCTTCTCTGTCTCTGGATGGTGCTATGTAGAGGATGTTCAGGGTTTTCCATAATTGACCGTAGCCTACTCAGCGCCCTTCGCTCAGCTACCGATGTTAAACTCTCCAGTACTTTGCCCACGACAGAGCCCGCCTTCCTTATCAGCTTATTAAGACGTGAGGCGTCCTTCTTCTTAATGCTTCCTCCCCAACACGCCACCACAAAGAAGAGGGCGCTCTCAACAACTGACCTATAGAACATCTTCAGCATCTCACTGCAGACATTGAATGACGCCAACCTTCTAAGGAAGTACAGTCGACTCTGTGCCTTCCTGCACAAGGCATCTGTGTTGGCAGTCCAGTCTAGCTTCTCGTCCAACTGTACTCCCAGATACTTGTAGGTCTTAACCTGCTCCACACACTCTCCATTAATGATCACTGGCTCCATGTGAGTCCTAGGTCTCCTAAAGTCCACCACCATCTCCTTGGTCTTGGTGACATTGAGACGCAGGTAGTTTGAGTTGCACCATATCACAAAGTCCTGTATCAGTTTCCTATACTCCTCCTCCTGTCCATTCCTGACACACCCCACTATGGCCGTGTCATCAGCGAACTTCTGCACATGGCAGGACTCCGAGTTATATTGGAAGTCAGATGTGTACAGGGTGAACAGGACCGGAGAGAGTACGGTTCCCTGTGGCGCTCCTGTGCTGCTGACCACTGTGTCAGACCTACAGTCTCCCAACCGCACATACTGAGGTCTATCTGTCAAGTAGTCCACTATCCAATCCACCATGTAAGAGTCTACTCCCATCTCCGTTAGTTTGTGCTTTAATATCTTGGGCTGGATGGTGTTAAAGATTCCCTGCAGATTGTTGGTGCTGGTAAAATAGAATAGACTGTTCCAGTGACTGAGAATGAGACAGTAATTCCATTCAAGCTTGACACCAGAGCCCAGGTGAATCTGTTATCCATGGATGATCGCAACACTCTCAAAGTAAAGAGCAAGATTTACCCAGTGAAAGTAAAAGTGACAGGCTGTACTGGAGAGAACATTCCAGTAAAAGGGGGCTGTATAGTGACCTTCAAGCACAAGGGACAGCATCTATTGCTTGTAGGAAAGTGAGTACAGCCAATATTAGGTCTGACTGTATGTGAAAGGCTCAGCCTGGTGGAAAGAGTTTTAGTAGTGGCAAAGGTCAAAGATCAAAGGTGACCAGGCAACACTCAATAAAGAGCATGCAGATGTCTTTGAGGGTCTCGAATGTTTACCTGATGTAACTCAAGAAACTTGTAACAAGATGCATGAGAGATTCAGAGAGGTTATGCAAGAGAAGCACAAGAACTCCACCTTCCATAGACATCCATACCAGCTACACCAGCATGACAGTCAGGATGCCAGTGCTGAATAGTGTGATCATGATGAAGAAGTCATCAGTCTTGCTTCCACATTCAAGCAGCTGTGGTTCAAAATCTGTTTCATGTTAACTTCCAGTTAAAGACTGGAAATCAAAAATATCTCCACAATCCTTTCCGATGTTGAAACAGAAAAAAAATAAAAAGAAAGCTGGGGAGAACGCATTGTCCCTAAGGTCAGAACAACAGCAACAGGTCAGCACAGACCAACAGGAGGAATTTCTATCAATGATACCCAGCCAACAGAAGGAGCTCTGTAAATTGAGACAGATTTAGTCGGAACTTGTGCAAAGTATCACTGACCATGTGGATGTAGTCCAAGGCTCTATTATAAGGCACCTGGAGCAAATTATGGTCACGCAGGAAGCACAAGAACAGAGATGAACAGATAGGAGCTTGGCAGAATGATGTGAAAGAAATGAACACATAGATCAAAGTTCTCAAAAAGACACTGGTATTAATGCAGCAAGTGAAATTCAAGACAGCTGTGGAAAGAAATGGCAATACAAAAGGAATCATTAAGTGACTACAGAGATGGATTGAGAGTGAATGAGTGAATTAGGGACTGTATTTTCTCATTACAATTGTAATTGATGTACATATCTGTGTTGGGAAGCTCATCACAAATGAAGTTAATGTAAATATCTCTGTTCAAAAGCATTATTGTTTCTTGCAGTTTATGAGGGCACAGTATTATGTTTCTATCCTGCTGAAGGGTCTCGGCCTGAAACATCAACTGTACTCTTTTCCATAGTTGCTGCCAGGCCTGCTGAGTTCCTCCAGCATTTTGTGTATGCTGCTTGGATTTCCAGTATTTCTCTTGTTTGTGACAGTATTAGTTTAGTTTTCTTTAAAGTGGGAAGATGCATAATTATGCATAATAAAAGACTTCAGTGCAGTGCAGGCGGTTCACCAGGAACATGAAGTGACGTTGGTGAATGGGACATACAGATGTTCTTGACAGGTTGGAGTGTACAGAGTAAAATCTGGTTGTGCTGAAGCCATTCTGTAAATCTGTAAATAAAATAGTTCTGCTGTTTTTACCCATGAAAGTTTGTCTTTGTTAAAGAACAAAAATAAGAGTTAGTTAGATATGGCCCTTGTGGCTAAAGGGATCGGGGGTATGGAGAGAAAGCAGGTACAGGGTTCTGAGTTGGATGATCAGCCATGATCATACTGAATGGCGGTGCAGGCTCAAAGGGTCGAATGGCCTACTCTTGCACCTATTTTCTATGTTTCTATGTTTCTAAGAGTTAAGTTGTTATAACTTATACTTTTCCTGTACTATACTTCATCTGTAGCCATTTACTTTATTCTGCTTTCTATTATCATTTTACCTTGTACTACCTCAATGCACTTTGTTATGATCTGTAAAAACAATATGCAAGACTAAGTTTTCCATCATACCTCAGTACATTTGACAATAATAGACAAATTCCAATTCCAATTATGGTCCTCCAAAGTTGCCAATAAAACAAAATCAAGAAATTATCAGGAGCATTAAATAAAATGAACAATCAATCCACAGGTACTGATAGAAGCCTGCAGAATTATTATGTAAATTAAAACTTTGGTACAGGAGTCAGAAAATATACAAAGATATTTAAGATAGAAAGAGCGCAGGGAATAATTCATAAACTGATTAACCCAAGAAGGAATAAAATCCTACTTACTGACAGATTGTGCATACGCATGTGTATATTTTAGAGAAACAGGGAATGAAGAATACAGATACCTAAAAATATCGTTAGAAAATAGAATAGTTCAAGAGGATTTCGGGACAGTTTATGTGATGTGCATATAAAAAGGAGAGAACGCAAGTTCAATGAACAGTTGGACAATTAACAAGATATTATCAGTTGGAAAAAATATTGGGCCAGACTCTTGCTGACACTATTTGCATTTCTGAACAGAACCATTGGTGTATACCCACTTGAAAAGCAGTAAGTCTGAAGCTTGAACAATGAAAATGTGCAAGTTTAAATCTACTGACAGATTCAGAAGACAAAATCTGTCAATTTGCTTCACCACATCCAATTCCAGTCTTGTTGTGATGCCCTACCACTTCTACTGGGGAAAACATTTTTCAGCTCTTGTACTGTGCACAGTATTTGACTCCCGATTGATTTGAAAGTGAACTGTTGGGGTTTGCAGAAACTATTTTGCTTTAATTTGATGTATTAATTGGGATCTTATGAAGTTTTAGATGATTTTTATATTACTTCAATTTTAATCATTTTAACTGTCAAAAGCATGTAAAATATTTACAAGTTTCTCAAAGGTTTCACTCCCAGCAAATCTGGGGTCAGTTGTCAAAGGTGCTTTAGAGCAGGGCTTGTCCACAGTACCACAGAACATTTGGCACTGCTAAGACTCCACTATTGAAGTCCCAGGGTGCCTAAGATCATGGTGGATAGGGAAAGGACATTTCCTCTTGTTGGACAGTGTCAACCAGTGTTTAAAAATAGAGGGATTCCCACTGGAATAAAGCTTTCCTTTCCTCTCGGATGGTTATGGGTCTTTAGAGCTTTCCTCCTTAGAGGGCAGTGGAAGTAGAATGAAAAATATTAAGTTAGAGGTAGAGAGAATCTTGATAATTAAGATGATGAAATGTTAGTGAGGGTAGGTGAGGTGAAATTACAATCAGATCAGCAATGATTTTATTGAAAGGCAGAACAAGGCCTGGGGGCTGAGTGACTGCCTCCTGCTCCTTCACATCTGGACCAGGTATGTACTGTAGGGTCTGGAAGACTGCAAGTGACAATTGTGATTTAGAGAACCAGCCCAGTGAGAGCTAACTCAATTAATTTATGCTCAAATGTATAAACAGAGAACAGTAATGCATATAAATTTTTCCCAAGGAAGCAGTGCTAAACATACTTCACACTAGCAACAGATCTAAAAGCTTTTACAGAATCAGAATACTCTCTCTTTCATTTATCACCCCTAAATGGAACTCATTTTGAAAGTATTGACTAGAAATATAATAAACACTCAACATAAATTTCAAAGTTAAAAGCTGTGCTTGAATTTTTTGAAAAAACAGAATTGGTGTCTAAGGAATGGTATGGTATCTAATATAGTATATATGATTGGATAGAAATTGGATTGCACAGTGCTTGTGATTTCATAACTGGAAGATTCAAAATTGGCTTTATCTGGATAATAGCTAATCTAACATTTGCTATTACAGGTATTTCTAGATGACATTCAGACCTCTACAGAATTGGACCAAGTACTTCTGGTAGGACTCATGTTGAGTGTATGGCAACTACACAGTATTAAATACAAAAGTATTAACATCACATCATCAATTCTATACCTGTTTCCGTCCAAGTGACCTTTCATGTCAGAAGGAAACACACTCACATGACATTCACCAAAAACAAAGAGCATAGATTTCTGAGATCCCCAGTCAGCTCAGATTAAGGCATCTCCATTCAAACCACTCTGTTCTGACCACTACATCAAATAGAGTCATATTCATAGAACAAAGAACACCACAGCACAGTAGATGCCCTTCAGACCACAATGGTGTGCTAACCTTTCAATATACTCTAAGATCAATCTAACCCTTCCTTCCCACCTGGCCCTCCATTTTTCTTTCATCCATATACCTAAGAGTTCCTTAAATGCCCTAATATAACTGCCTCTAGTACCATCCCGGTAGCAGTTTCTACACACCCAAAGCAAAAAACATACCTCCGATATCCCCCTTATACTTTCTTCTAATCTCCATAAAATGAGATTTACGCCCTGGGAAAAAAGTCTCTGGCTATCCACTTGCTCTATGCCTTTTATCATCTAGTACATCTCTATCAAGCCACCTCTCATCTTCTTTTGCTCCAGAGAGAAAAGCCCTATCTTGCTCAACCATATCTAATCCAAGCAGCATTCTAGTAAATCTGCTCTGCACCCTCTCTAAAGCTTCCACATTCTTCCTACAACGAAGTGACCAGAACTGAACAGAATATTCCAAGAGTGGTCCAACCAGGCTTTTATAGAGCTGCAAAATTACCTTGTGGCTCTTGAACTCAGTTCCCCAAATAATGATGGCCAAAACACCATACGCATTCCTAACAGCCCTGTCAACCAGCATGGCAATTTTGAAGGATCTACGGACGTGAATCTCAAGATCTCCCTGTTCCTCCACACGCTACGGAGTGTCCATTGATAGTGCAATTCCCCTTCAAACTGAACATTCTGAAGTTAATCACTGTGCTCAGTGAAGAACAATTCATAAAATCATTTTCATTCACCTTTTAGAAGACTAGTGGGAGGAGTCTCAAATAGTATTGCCATGAAATTAATTTTTGGCAAGAGTACAAGATGAACAGTAGCAAATTACCACCCTGTTATATACATTGCCGGGATGATATCAGTGAAAGGAAACCCAGCCAGAACGTGGAACAGCTTGCTCCACCCATTTTGCCAAAGTAGTTGCCCAAATAAAAAAGGGTTTCATTCATTAAACTTAATAAGCCTTAATGTAGAACATTAGTGAGTCAAGCCATTTTTATAATTTGAAGTCTACCTTACACAGAAAAATCCAAACAGCCATGGCCACTGCGTAGGTTCTTTGGCACAGATCTTTGGATCAGCAACTCAGTGAAGACTCTCTTTGTTGAACTCAAAGAAAACTTCCACTATAGACCCAGTGTCCTCTGTGGCGTGGTTTTTACCTATTTCGACATCTGGCAGTGGACACTCAGCAGCACAGACAGTCAACAAGCAGACTGGGAAGCAATCATATAGCCTGCAGAAAAAGTGCCGTTCTTAACTGGCTCTTTAAATATGTTGCCAAAAATGAAACGGAAATCAAGACACTGAAACATGGAAACTTATGACAATGATCTAAAACTGAAGTTTGGAACTCTTATCTGAGGAAATGATAATCCGTTTCATTCACAGTGATTACTGAGCCATAATTATACCTTAGCACATCAATGAAGAATCATTTACACTTCAATTAACAAGGCCTAACGTTTTCACGTGCGTATATATTGTTCACAAATTTCCAAAGTCATTTCACAGATTATATGGGAGGATGCTGCAAGAGCACATCCTGTGGAGAAGAAACTCTTCACTAATAGCAGCTTCTGGATTTGCGTCTTTACCTACACAGGGGAAGACTACAGAGGGAGCCATTGAGTTTTAATGGTAAATTTCAGATCTGTATGTGTATGTCCTCCATAAAATACTGAAAGTGGTCTTCTTCAGCTGTCCATCGATTTTGATGTTGACTGAGACCTGGTTGTATGGAATTAGGAATGAGGCCTAGGTAGTATGGAAGACCAGCAGTTGCCCATGCTGCAAGTCTCCCCTCTCCACACCACCGATGTTGTCCAAGGGAAGGGCACTAGGCTGATAAAGCTTGGCACCTGTATTGTAACAGAGCAATGTGTGGTTAAGTGTCTTGCTCAAGGACACAACACGTTGCCTCAGCTGAGGCTCAAACTAGCAACCTTCAGATCACTAGACAAACGCCTTAACCACTCACCAACACACCAAGTGGTATTATGTATGCAAAATGGAAATCTAATCCTTCTTACAGTCAAGAAGGGAGATGTACTGGATTAGAAGTGTGGCACAGTTGGGTAGATAGTAGAGCAGCTACTTCACAGCGCAAGAGATCCAGTTCAATCCTGACCTTGGGCATTATCTCAACTCAAGATTGTTTAATGTCATTTCCAGGGTACAAATGTAAAGGAGAATAAAATAATTGTTCCTCCAAATCCAATGTGACCACAAAAAATTGCAATACAATAAAGAACATAATAACAATTAAAATACAATTAATATAAGTACATAAGATAGATTGACAGTATGTCCATAAAGTGATGCTAGGCACAGGAGTGTCTGTACATAAGGTGACTGACAGGAAATAATAAAGTAGTGGTGGTTAGGGTGTGGAGGGAGGGTTTGGTTAGTGGCTGAAGGTGTTGATCAGACTTACTGCTTGGGGAAAATAACTGCTTTTGAATCTGATGGTCCTGGCGTCCTGCTGGGAGCGGAACAATCAATGAGCAGGGTGAGTAGGATCCTTCATGACGTTACTGGCCCTTTTCCAGCACGTTTCTGTACATATGTCCTTAATGGTGAGTAGGCTGGTGCCAGTAATGCACTGGACAGTTTTGACTACCTGTTTTGCCTTTCTGTCCGCTGCAGTACAATTTCCAGTAGTGCAGTTTGTCAGAATGCTCTCTACTGCACATCGGTAGAATGATCTGAGTATAGGTGTGCAAAGCCCAGTTCTTTTCAGCCTTCTCAGAAAGTAGATGCATTGGTGATCTTTCCTGATTGTGTAAAATGTGATCTGGGACCATGGGAGGTTGTGTAAAATGCACACTTCCGGGAGTTGGAACTGCTTGCAGATCCCACTGCTATGCCGCTGATGTAAAGAGGTACACGAGTGGTACAAGTTCTCCTGAAGTCAACAACCATCTCCTTTGTCTTGTTGACATTGAGGAAGAGGTTATTTGCCACATCCTTTCTGTGTGCTATCTCATTATTGTTGGTGATGTGCCCCAGCACATCCATGTCATCAGTAAACCTGATGATGTTGTTCCTCAGATGTTTGGCCGTGCAGTCACGTGTGAGCAGAGCGCACAGCACTGGGCTCAGCTCGGGGACACCCACATTAAGGAAAATGGGGAGGAAGGAGTGGCTGTGCAGCCTAACGATACGTGGTCTGTTGGTTAGGAAGTCCAACAGCCAGTTGCACAGAGGTGTATTTAGATGGAGGAGTAGGAGTTTGTGAGACAATAGTGTTGAATGCCAAACTGAAATCCAGAAACAGCATTCTGGCACATGTCCTTGTTCTGTAGGTGTGTCAGGGTCAGGTACATGACAGATGCCATGGTGTCTGTGTGGCATCTGTGTGTTCTCCCTGTGACTGTCTTTTTGCCTTCCACCATAATGTGCCAGTTTATAGGCTAAGTGACCACTGTAAATTGCGTCTACTGTGTAGGTTAATGGTGGAATCTGGGGGAGCAGATGAGAAGTATAAGGAGAATTTTTTTAAAATTATGACTGAAGTAGAATTGGTAGAAAGGTCCGTTGATAGTCAGAATGGATCCAGTGGGTCAAAGGGCCTTTTTCCAGGTTGTTTTACTGTATGATTCTATGACAACATGGCAGTATTGGATTTTCTCTATGCTTTTATTCCATTCAGTTGTTAACTTCATCATAATTTTTAAAAAAGTACACTAACATTCAAAAGTCACATTTTGCATCAATTAAACATATGATTTCATTTGAAGTCTTATGCCTCATGTTTAGTTGATGTAACTCAGTTTGTTGAAATACATTATTACCATTACCATTTTAATTCCATTGTATTTCCAATCAAGAGTATTCCTGACACTTTGAAAAGGACTTCATGTCAGATAAAATAACATCAGCTTTAATATAAATCTCAATGGACTGACGTCACCCATATTAGCATCATTAGTAGGATAATAGCATCAGCCACTTTAAAAATTCTTGATTCATTCCAAGGTCAAACAGAGAAAAAAGCTTATATGGCCAAGCAAATTTACTAATTCTGAATAATTCACTGTGATAAAAAATCCTATGCAGAGGACCAACAATCAACCTGTCATGCTAAGAATCACAAATAGTTAAATCGAGTTTGGCCATCAATTTTAATTGTCTTTTGTGGTTTTTCTTGCCCGATTATCAAGTTTACTAAAGGTGTCTATTTTTTTTCTACCATGACTTAGGAAAGATTCACAACGAACCAACCATGAAATAGCAACCACGCTCTGAGAAAATGTTCAAATAAGGATTATATTAATGAAGACGGATGATATCTGGAATGGAATTCTATAGGGAATTGCTCTTATTGTTTTAAAAGGAGTTAACTGAATAATTTTTTCATTGTCTGCTGATTTCTTATCCTCTGGTACTTCATCCATTTGGCTGTGGTTCATGTGACTCAGCAGACTATTCAAATGCATGTTGCATCGTAAGTAGCACGAACTTAATTTACTGAAATGTCCTTCCAACAAGGTAGTAGTCTAATGTAGGATCACTGGCTGACTTCCTAATATATCCAAACATAATGCCAATAAGTCAGATCTTCTGAGTCTTAGATTTTCAGTTAGTTGATAAATAGACCTACTGAACCATCCACAGTTCAGACAAGTATTTATATAATAAATAATTTTTTATCAGAATGGAGGTAATCATCTCCTTTGGATGATTTTTAGATATTATATAATCTAGCCATTGTAAATATTGTAACAATAGTTGATTACATCTAGTAAATTGACTTGATTGAATGCTTCATTTCAATAATCCTTCTCACTAATTGCATCTTTATTACAAATATATGAGGCATCACAAGAAGCACAAACTTATCCTCACTGAATATACTTACGAAGCTGGAAGCACTGAATGTCTTGAAGACTTTGACACCAAATGATAAATGGGGTTATGACAAGAACATGCCTAATGTGCTTATGTATGAGAGACTATTGCTCAAAGTGGAGATGCTCCTCTCACATGAATAATGGGGTGTCTCATCCATTATACATACTGTGAATCGTGGTAGTGACCTCTGCTTCCTGTTAGATAATTGCATCCCTCACTTTCCTGCAAGCTACAAGAGCAACCAGCCAAGGACTGAGTTTCCAAGGGCAGCCAAAGAGAGCATTAGTTTTCTCAGTGAAATTCATCTGGAGTGTCCAAAATCGGCCTTTGCTGTCCGCTCTTTGTGGGTTAAATTTATTGCTTCATGGTATTCACTGAATTGAAGATGAAGGTCACATAACTGCAGCCTAATACGATGTGAAGCATTTGTCATTCAGAAGTAGCCTTTCAAGTGCTAGCCATTTTCTGATTGAATCCTTGCTTGCTGACATGGCCAACATGAAAAAATTAATCATAAACTCAGTTTAGGCTTTCTAAGCCATAAAAAACTGACAGTTTTTTTATATTATTTCCTGAATCCCAATAAAATTAACTCATAGACTTGTATGCGTCTTAAAACATTTAAACATCTTGTCACTAAATTGGTGGAATTAGTGAGCCGAGGGACAAGCTTGCTTTGTATTTTATCTTTGTTTTTATTCCCTTCTCTCCTAAAGAAGCTGACTCAAGCTGCATCTAACTCTACAGGGTTTACTGCCCATGCAAGAATAATACAGGGATTGGCAGACTGCTCACCACCCAAGGAACCATGGCAGAGAAATATGATGACAGAATACATCACCCTGAATGAGAGGCAGTTTTGACCAATTCCAGATGATTTCTTGTCACTCGGGAAACTCAGGTAGGCATTTCCTAGTGTTAGATTTGACATGATAACCCCATCATACACTCCAATGTTGACATTTCTCCTTTGGAGATTTGCGAGGGAAGTTCCTCAGTAATATCCATTAATTATGTATTCATTGCACAATATCAGACTGGAATGTCTTCATTACAAAACCCCTTGCTTCCTTTCATCCTCTAGACCGTCTCACCCACAGTCACATCCTACCACACTGATTCAATCAGAAAGCCATTCCCCTATCACATTGCCCTGGAGCTTCCCTTGGCCAGAATGCTGCTTTGCCCACGAATCCCCACTGGCTATGAAGAGCTGAACTCTTCATTTAAAAAATGACCTCCACCCTAATGAGCCTAAGTAAAACCAGAATCCAACCAAAAATTGTACCCACCGAGCTGGCTTCCATACACCAACATCACTCCCACATTGAATTCCAATTCTGGTGCTAAAAACTCACTAAAACTTGCCAAGTAAGAGACATCACAAACCTTCAAAGTAAATAGGGTTATATGGGAGGCAGGGTTTGAGGGTCGGCACAACATTGGGGGCCAAAGGGCCTGTAATGTGCTGTACTATTCTATGTTCTATGTTCTATGTTCTAAATTGCAATTCAAGTTCTAAAATTTTCACAATCAAATTGAAGCTATGAGATAAAATTTATGTAAAAGGCAGAACTGTAATTATCTATGTATTCAGATTTTAAGATGGCAGAGTGAATGTCTGTGACATCACTACATTGCTTAAAGGTTCTAAGTGATATAGTTCCCAGATGCGCCACAGTGTGCAAAGGAAATATGTGATATGATTTAACAGCATTACTCAAGGCTTCCAGCACCACTCATGTTTGCAATAACTCACCCATGACCAAAATATTAATCCCATTCCTTTCAAAATATACAAATGTTTGTACATTGTATCTCTAAAATGCAATTTCTCTCTACAACTACTAGGCTTCACGTTTGTCCTGACCTCTCATGTTGTGTGAGTTCATTCAACTGGTATTTATTCATGTTGCTGAATGACCAGGTGAGTCACTAAATTTCTGAATCGTTGATCCAGAGACACAGGTTTGCACACCACCTGGAATTAAGTGACAGAAAGCACAAAACTACTGGATTAGCATTAAACCACATCTGGCTTCATTATTGTTCTTCCAAGAGGGATATCTGCCATACTTTTCCAGTCGGGTCTGTTTGTGACTCCAGACCCACAACTGTGGTTGACTCTCAACTGCTTCTTAAGCTCGGAGTCATTGAAGAAAGTACGGTAAGTGCTGGCATGGCCAGTGGTGTCCACTTATTGTAAGTGAATAAATAATACCAGCATACTATGTTACATTCTTTACCTATGCAGGTTGTTTAATTTTTAAGCTGGAGTTTTTTGTGTATCTTTTTGAAGTCTTATTAAACAGAGAGTCAGGTGGAGTGTTTGCTTTATAGCAATGTAACTTTGGCAAAGACATTCAATTTGCTAACTTAAAGTCTCAACATGTAAAGAACTTCAATGCTACCTTACATATAATTACAGTCAGAACAGCTTATATACATGCTCTGTCTTAATAGACGTTACTAACTGGCGACAAAGATGGCATATATTTTTTTAACTGTCGCAAGGCACTGATATCTAGGTTTTAGGTGATCTTGTAATACCAAAAATTGATTTTCAGAACCAGGATCAAAATCAAATTTATTATCACCAGCATATGTCGTAAAATTTGTTAATTTAGCAGCAGCAGTTCAATGCAATACATAATCTAGAAGAAAAAAATAAATAAGTAAATCAATTACAGTATACATATTGAATATATATTGAATAGATTAAAAATCATGTAAAAACAAATTATATATATTTAAAAACTGAGGTACTGTCCAAGGTTTCAATGTCTGTTTAGGAATCGGATGGCAGAGGGGAAGAAACTGTTCCTGAATGGCTGAGTGTGTGCCTTTAGGCTTCTGTACCTCCTACCTGATGGTAACAGTGAGAAAAAGGCATGCCCTGGGTGCTGGAGGTCCTTAATGATGGATGCTGCCTTTCTGAGACATCACTCCCTGAAGATGTCCTGGCTACTTTGTAGGCTAGTACCCAAGATGGAGCTGACTAATTTTACAACCCTCTGTAGCTTCTTCTTTTGGTCCTTTGCAGTAGACACCCCCCCCCGCCCCCATACCAGACAGTGGTGCAGCCTGTCAGAATGCTCTCTGCGGTACTTCTATGTAAATTTTTGAGTGCATTTGTTGACATACCATATCTCTTCAAACTCCTAATAAAGTATACTCACTGTCTTGCCTTCTTTATAACTGCATCAATATGTTGGGACCAGGTTAGATCCTCAGAAATCTTGACACCCAGGAACTTGAAACTGCTCACTCTCTCCACTTCTGATCTCTCTATGAGGATTGGTACGTGTTCCTTCATCTTACCCTTCCTGAAGTCCACAATCAGCTCTTTCATCTTACTGATGTTGAGTGCCAGGTTGTTGTTGCGATACCACTCCACTAGTTGGAATATCTCACTCCTGTGCGCCCTCTAGTCACTACCTGAGATTCTACCAACAATGGTTATAGCATCAGCAAATCTATAGATGATATTTGAGCTATGCCTACCCATACAGTCATGGGTATATAGAGTGTAGAGCAGTGGGCTAAGCACACACCCCTGAGGTGCGCCAGTGTTGATCGTCAGCAAGGAGGAGATGTTATCACCAATCAGCACAGATTGTGGTCTTCCGGTTAGGAATTCGAGGATCCAATTGCAGAGGGAGGTGCAGAGGCCCAGGTTCTGTGTTTTCAGTCAGGATTGTCAGAATAATGGTATTAACTGCTGAGCTTTAGTCGATGAACAGCACCCTGACGTAGGTGTTTGTGTTGTGCAGGTGGTCTAAAGCCACGTGAAGAGCCATTGGGATTGCTTCTGCCATTGACCTATTGTGACGATAGGCAAATTGCATTGGGTCCAGGTCCTTGCTGAGGCAGGAGTTCATTGCCAACCTCTCAAAGCATTTCATCACTGTAGTGCTACCAGGTGATAGTCATCAAGGCAGCTCACGTTATTCTTCTTAGGCACTGGTATAATTGTTGCCTTTTTGAAGCAAGTGGGAACTTCTGCCCATAGCAGAGAGAGGTTGAAAGTGTCCTTGAATACTCCTGACAGTTGGTTGGCACAGATTTTCAGAGCCTTTTACCGTGTTTTCTTATAACAAAAACACATAGCACATAACAAGCCTCATTGACAATGGACAGTGGCCTTTACTTATTGATAAGACCATAAGGTATATGTAGGATCAGAATTTGGTCATTTGTTCCATCAAATCTGCTCTGCCATTCCATCATGGCCGAGATAGTATCCATCTCAAGCCCATTCACCTGCTTTCTCCCTGGAACTATAAGACCATAAGGCATAGAAAGAGAACCTGACCGTTTGACCCATTGAGTATGATCTGCCATTCCATCATGACTAATTTACTACCGCACTCAACTCAGTTCTCCTGCCTTCTCCTCATAACCTCTGACACCCTTACTAATCAAGAGCTTATCATCCTACACTTTAAATATACCCGATGACTAGTTCTCCACAGCCATCTGTGACAATGAAGTCCACAGATTCACCACCCTCTTGCTAAAGAAGTTCCTCCTCATCTCTGTTCTAAACGGACATCTCTTTAATCTAAGGCTGTGCCCTGTAGTCCTAGAATCCCCCACTCGAGGAAGCATCCTCTAGGTCTTACAATAGTCAATGAGATCCCCCCTCATTCTTCCAAGCTCCAGTGAGCACAGGCCCAGAGCCTCCAAATGTTCCTCATATGTTAACCCTTTCATTTCTGGAATCATTCTTGTCACCTGCTCTGGACACTTTTCAAAGGCAGCATATCTTAGTTAGATAAGGGGCCCAGAATTGCTCACAATACTCCAAGTGAAGCCTCACCAATACATTATAAAGCCTCAGCATTACATCCTTGCTCTTATATTCTCTTCCTTTCAAAATTAATGCTAACATCGCATTTTCCTTCCTTACCACAAACTCAACCTGCAGGTTCACCTTTAGGAAATCCTGCACAAGGACTCCCAATTCTCTTTGCACCTCCAATTTTTGAATTTTCTCCTCATTTATAAACTAGTCCATGGCTTTATACCTTGAACGAATGTGCATGACCATACACTCAGCAACACTATTCCAACTGCCACTTCTTTACCTATTCTCCTAATCTGTCTAAGTCCTTTTGCAGACTCCCTGCTTCCTCAACACTACCTGCACCTCCACCTATCTTCGTATCATCTGCAAACTTGGCCACAAAGCCATCAATTCCATTGTGTAAATCATTGACATATAATGTGAAATGAAGCAGCCTCACACTCGCCCCTGCGGAACATCATGAGTCACCGGCAGCCAACCAGAGTAGGCCGCCTTTGTTCCCACTCTTTACCTCCTGCCAATCAGCCAATCGTCCGTGCTGGCATCCTTCCTGCATTACCATGGGCCCTTATCTCGTTTAGCAGTCCGTGCGCAGCACCTTGTCATATGCCTTCTGAAAATACAAGTAAATATCCATTGACTTTCCTTTGTCTACCCTGCCTGTTATTTCCTCAAAGGATTCCAAAAGACTTGTCAGGCAAGATTTCCCCTTCAGAAAACCATGGTGATTTTGGCCTGGAAGTATCTAAAACCTCAACCAACACTGAACAGGTGAACTCATCTCAGCCAAGCCACTGCACTGTTGACTAGAAAAGAGTGATATGACTGTCCAATCAGACTATAGTATAGCATTAGCATGCATGACTGAATTTACATATTGAATGAATCATGGTTGAAGGAGAAGATGAAAATGCAAGGCCCAAAAAGATGTGAAATGTGAGCATTAAAAGGTAATATTCTTTAAAAAAAACCCATCTGTTCTGCCTAAAACAAACGTAATGCTGCTAAACTTTGCACCATATAAGAAGAAGGATGTCCTGTTTAAAGATATCGGTGGCATGACCGAGGTCGACTGCACTCTTTTCCAATAGATGCTGCCTGGCCTGCTGAGTTCCTCCAGTATTTTGTGTGTGTTGCTTGGATTTCCAGCATCTGCAGATTTTTCTCTTGTTTGTGGCTGAGGTTAGTTCACTTCTCCAGTATCCAGTGTGGTTTGGGGGTACTTTGAAGCACATGATACATCTCTAAATACAACTTATTTCCATCCAAAGTCATTACAAAAGCTGAAAACTATGGATCTGAGAAAAGGGGAGGAAAGCAGGCTATTGAGTGCTTAGTTGTGTTGAAGAACTCATCCATGGTGCTTTTTTATATTGTGCTTTACAGCACAGGTTAGTGTATGGATTAGCAGCTGGATGTGTTCACCCACAGCTATTGAATATGAAAACCTTACATACAAAATTGTGTCATAGAAATGGCATCCAAGAAGGCTGAAAAAAATTGTCCACTGCCACTGCTAAGTTAACAAATTTCATGTCACATGCTGGCGACAATAAACCTGACTCTGATTCTGATTCTGAATGGTATAATTGTAGCTCAGAGTCAGAGAAACATAATGAGTACAATAAGTCAGTTATTATTACTGTATTTACCACAGTTTTTCCATTTTAGGAAAAATGACTGTTACAAAAAAGAATTATCATATTTTGGCAGTCCTCAAATTCAAGGATTAAAAAGGCAAGGAAAGCAAGTTTGTAGTTTGAAAGGTGAGGAATTAGGATGGTGCAACAGACATTTTGATAATGAATCATGACTCTCAGCTTAGCAAGTTAGCTAGGAATCATTGATGGAACGCGCTGTCAAACTTAAACCAGATTGGTGCGATTTTACAGATGGAATGGGATCAGAAAACATGTCAGTGCACAGTCTGTCCAGCTATCAGCTACAGTAGAAAAACAACCAGCATTAGAGAGGAAGGACAGTAAGTTCACACTGTGAACCTATTGGACAAGAAAAACTAGAGGTGTTTCAATTTCACAGGAACATGACCTCAATACAGACATTCAATTTCCAGCTTAAAATCTTAGCATATGAACAATTTAAGTGTGCTGCCTATTCATTAAACCATTATCTCTTTGAATAAAGATATATGGCCTCTGGTCACACTATCACATTTGATGGAAATCAACAAGTTGAGGCTGCCCTTCAGTGGCCGTATCAATGGTCAAGGGAAAGCCCATGGAGTTGAACAAGTACTTTTTCTCTTCCTGTACCCACCAGAAATAAAATTTACAAAAAAAAATACATTTCTCTCTTTCATGTTTATGAGACTGCTAGAAAATTTGTGCAAAGCCTGACCAGCAGGGATCCTACTTACCGGGAATTAAATTTGAAAAAGGCTATTTGTTAATCTTGTAATAATAATTTTAAAAGATTCAATATTGTCTGTCAGCGAAAGCCATCAGAGAGCAACACAGCTGATAGTATAAAATTCCTTATTCGGCACACACAAGCTGACAGTGTTTGACTGACTCTGGAAAGAGGCTCCCTGACCTAATATTATACCACGTTTTAAATGCTGAAGTTCGAAGGTAACAGCAGGACAATTTCTGTAGTTAAAGTGCATCCATAATGCTTCCTTTGAATTACATATAATTTTAAAACACCTAAATCTTTGCATCAACACTCCAGACACTCAAAATGGAAGTTAATCACTGCTGTCTCTGAGCTGCTTTCATGTGATGCAGACATCTCCGACATCTCAGGTTTCTTGTTCAGTGGGATGCTCCCTGGCCTACAATCAACCCCGGTCTGCAGTTCATTGTCCTGAGCTACATTTTTAATTTAATCTACAATCCACATTCAGATATGAAGACTGGTTGCTGTTGAAATTATTATTTTCTGTATTCCATAATTCCAGAATATGCCCCAACAAACATCATTTCAAGGATACATAAAATGAGTTCTGCAAATTTTCATGTTTTGGAAGCAGACCTTAAAAGCACAAGATATAAAGGCATTTGACCCATTCAATAAGATCATATCTGATCATTTCCCTCAGTCACTTCCCTGTAATAACCCCACAATCCTTCATTTCCTCACATATCTCTACCTTAATCAATGTCATAAACATACCAGTAACTGAGCCTCAACCCTTGAGTAGAGAATCATAAACATTCATTATTTTCTAGGTGAAAAAATGTCTGCACATTTCAATCTTGAAGGGTTAAACATCCTACTGTTCAATTGAAATGCAGTGCAGTTACTTTATGGCCTAAAAAGCCATCTATATTACTCGTTTCTACTTTGTGATCTTTATGTACCAATTATTTATCTTTACCTTAAATTTAGTTCTGCATTCTACGGTTCCAATTTTATTCTGCACCCAGAGTGATATCTTTGATCTGATTTAATATCAGTTCATCGCCATGGAGAGCAACTAAGTAATCAACATCCTAATGGAGATTTTGCAACACACTACAAAGAACCACTCAAGTGAAAAAAATCAAATAGCTATCACTTCTAAATAATTTTTCACAAGGTGGACAAGAATTTCAATCTCTCAGGACATTGAATACTCAGATAGCTACCTCATTAGAACTACTAATTGACCCAGGCCTAAACCCTCAGCTAGAACATGGATCAACAGAACAAAATTTCACAGCTATTCAACAAGACGAACAACAAAAGCTTCAGCATCACAACAAGCTTCACACAAATATTATCACACAAAATTTGAGTTGCTACCATTTAATAAGATTATATGACAGATGACTAAAATCTTAGGCAAAGAGATATCAGAAACATCTTACAGAAGTTAAAATGGTGGAAAATAATTTTTATCAAAGAAATTCAGGCACTTTGGACTTAGTTAGTTGGTGGTATGACCACAATTTACACCGTAAGATATCTTACACTGTTGCCAGGCTAAAAGTAATTATTAGTGTAGGAAGAGGTAAGGCTATGAAGAGATTTGAAACAATAATGAGAATTTAAAAATCAAATACCACTCAACTAGGTGCCACTGTGTGTGAATAGGAACAGGAGTCATGGAAGGGTTTAGGATAATCTTAAGATATAGGTGGTAGGCATAGATTTGGGGGTACCATGGAGTTTTCAGCACAGAGGTGACAAAAATTTTGGGAGGTTTAGTAATGATAAGATCTAAGTGGGCTTGACAGGCTGGGTGTGGAGAGGCTTTTTCCTCTTGTGGAAGACTCACTGTTTAAAAATGAGAGGTCATTACTGGATGTTAGACAACCAACTTGACCATTTAAAATCAGCAGAGGAGGTACATGCCATAACAGGGAGATGGATCTGAATGTTTTGAGATGGGCTGAATGGCCTAATTTTGCTCCTTTGTCGTCTGATCTTATGGTCCTACAGCATGGCTTTGTGGAAACTGCATAGTCCCTGGATGAAATGGGTGCAGGGACACGAAGGGGTCAAGTGTAGATGCATGGAGAATGCAGGCAATACCTCTTCCTTGGGAAAAGGTATATGCCATTGCATCTAATTAAATGACAATGCAGGGCACTGCAATATCATTCAAAGAACAGGTGAGGCTGGAAAAAGCAGCATGGCTTATCTTAGTGGACAATTTTCTTTTAAAATAGCACAGAAAGAGGCATTCAGAGTATTACTGTCTCTAACTATTAGATGTAAATTTTTGAGAACTTAAAATAAAAACAGTAAAACTCAATGTCTTAAGCAACATTTGTGTTGAGAGAAAGACAGTTGGTATTTTAGATTGATGACCTTTCTTTAAAATATGTAAATTCTGTTTCTCTCTTCTCAAAGGCAGCCTGACCCATTAAATATTAACAGCATTCTCAATTTTCACTTCAGATTTTCATCAGCTACTCTCATATGAAATAGGATATTTGCACTTACTCAGTATTAATACCATTCATTAAAGGCATTAAAACATTTTTAGCATAATATATAAAAATAACATTTGCCAACGCACAAACTTATCTCCCAAATTCAATTTTTCATAAATGGTATAAATGCAGCACAACGAGACAATAATAGATTTGATTCTATTCATAAAATGTATCTGATACTTCAAACATGAAATTACAAGGATTTTAATTCTCCATAGACTCTTCTGCTACCATAAAAATGCAGTCAATGCAACTTCTAAATTATATTCTTTAAATAAAATTGCCTGCAGCAGCATATTACTGATGCTTTTTATTGGATCAAAACTTGATAAAACAGAGCACGTTCTCAATTCCAAACTGAACCAAAAAGTGTTGGAAAACATCAATGTGGAACTATTTGAAGCAGCTGAACTACTAGGAAAGTTCTGTGTAACGTTTACATCCAGCATTCAGAGTTCAACCTACAACCATTAAACTCAGTAAAAGCACTACCAATGTTACTGGATCTAACACAGAAGATTCAGACAAGCAAAAAATAAATATTAATTACTAGAAGATTGAACCTGAGATCCCAACCCCATTACTGCCTTTATTTGCCACATCCAACGTACTGTTCTTAAATATATCTGATATTTATAGGTCAACAGATTTAAATATTGAAAAATTAAATAAGAAAAACCATATACAGGTAAAATTAGTGTAAATTAATTAAAATATAAATATAAATTTATACAACGTCAATTAAACAAAACTATTAACATGAGCTACCTTTTTGATGAAGTGTCTGTTACCTTCAGGCTGGCTATAAAGCTAAAAGACCAGATGCAAAGTGCATCAGTTCCCTTAGCTTATAGCACAACTGGGAGCTGCTCGTATAATCAATAATGAGTTCAATGCAGAACAGTAGATTTGGCACACCCAAAAGTGACCTCCAGCACATAGCTAACCTCCAGGTTTCAGTGTAAAGAGACACAAGTCAACACACAGAGAACATTTGGGGGCTGAAAGGTAGAAGTCCTCTGTGGAACCACCACTTACACCAAAGCTAAATCTGGCCGACAACAGCCAGTTTACAAGCATTGCTTTTAATCATGGTGGGGTGATTTAAGCAGGTCTATTTCATTCTGTCTATGTACGTCAAACAAATTAAGTCTATAAGAGATAGGAGCAGAAACTGAGCATACGGTCTCTTGAACTACCTTCACTACTTAGATTGCGTTCTGATCCTGGCTTTCATTCCATTTTCCCAGCTGGTCTTCACAGACATAAATTTCCATAAAGATTCAAAAGTTATTTTAGCCTTGAGGATGCTTAATAATAATTTATGGAGGAGACAATTCCATAGATCCATGACTATTCCAAAGAAGTATCTCCCCCTCTGGAACAATGCCCTCCAGAGACTCTGCTCCTCCACTCTAGATTCACCATTCTGCAGAAGAAAAGACATCAACCCAATTGCATATCCAGTTAGCCAGCTCTCCCTGGATTCCAACCTTCCAGAGCAGACAACCATGTGGAACCTTATCAAAGGCTTTACTGAAGCCCATATAAACCATATTTACTGCCCTGCCTTCATCAGCTTTCTTGGTCATATGATCACAAAATTCAATCAGTTCATAAGACATGATTTCTAATGCACAATCCATACTGATTACCCTTAATTCTTCCCTTTCAAAAAACTTCGTTCTTTCTAGCTATCCAATTAGGATTTTCATTTACCACTACCTTAATAATGGATTTCATCACTTTCCATAACGACAGACGTTGAGCTAACAGAACTGAAATCCCCCGCCTTCTTGCTCACTGTTTTTTTTCAACAGTGATGTAATGTTTACAGTTTTCCAATCCATTACATCCTTTCAAGAATCAGGAGAGCTTTGAAGATCAAAAGAATATCCATTTCCTTTAGAATTGTAGGCAATCTGGTCTAGAAAACTTGCCAGGATTTTGTCTCATTAATTTGCCTAATAGTTTTCTTCAGTGATAGTGCCAGCTTTAAGGTCCTTTTGCCTCTTAGCTTTCTATCATTCTGATGTGTTTCTTGCACCACCACTATGAATACAGATATATACTATACAATATAGGGGTCGAAAATATAATCAAATGAAAAATTATTCTCAACATGCTACTCTTTGCTGATGGCTGAATGCCTAGTAATTTTCTGTCTGCTGACTGTGTTTCAAGAACATGCCAACCAAATAATTAAAAACAAGACATCTAGTTTTCAAAATATGAGATTAATATAAATAACTGAAAATAATTTTATTTATTCAAGCTACCCACCGAATACAAAATTGCAGCTTCATCCTTTATAGAAGATTATAGGTTTGCGCAGTAAGCTTTATTATCTAAGAGTCCCACCACAGTAGGTTTAGGCTCCTTTGAAGATCAGTTTTCAGGAGTACTAAATGCCATGAAAATTGTTAATGCATTGTGGTTACAATGTGTGTGATGCCCAACACATTATGCACAAGTTTTAGCTGCTTTTTCCTCAATCTAGCAACTTGTTCCTTTTATATGATGATAAATCTCATTGACACCTGTTACTTAGTGCATTGGAACCATATCTTATTTTGAATCTGTGCTTTCAGGAAAGTAAGCAACGAAAATGAGGATAAACTGCAAACCAGGTTTGCTCCGGTTCGAGGTAAAATAGATTATAAGGATTCCATTAGAGTAGCTATGAGTCAGAATATAATCTTCCTTTGATCATTTGAAACTTCGGAGTATTGAAGGCAATGGTGAGTGACACAGTAAAGGAAATGAGATCTGGGGCAGATTAGTCCTGATCATATTGAATGGCAGGTTTGGCCTACTTCTGCTCCTATGTTCTTAAATTCATACATGATCATTTAACTAGAAGCTTGGTGGGCACAAACATCCAGAAACATATTTCTTAAATAAAAATTGGTATCTACTGGAGATTAAGTGAGTGTTGTGGGGACAAGAAGTAAATTGATAATGTGCCACCTCCTTCTCATATATGAGGTACTGACAAAAGGAATTGTCTCCAGGACTTTGCTTCCTACCAAAGTACGAGCCAAACTCATAGTGTGTCTCAGCTCAACCTCAATGAAACAATGCACTGACTTTTTCCATAGAATTGCGATTGACATTTTAATTAATTTCTCACTGTAAAGTTGATGTAGCCGTCTTCCAGTGGCTGTCATGACACAGGGTCTGTGTCCATTCAAAAATGGACTGCACTTCCACAGTTTTTTTAAATAAAAATCTTACAACAGGGAGAAGCTTTGTACCCAAAATTCAGTGTCTAATCACTCTTGATAATTTAAATCCTTGTTTGAGTGAAGAACAACAATGCAAGCAGACTATAAGTAAATACTAATGCCAAATAATTATCCTTTTCTGAGATAACAAAGATGATAATTCTAGTAATAAGACAGAAAAATCAATCTAATGAGAAAGGCTAGGTTCAATGAGCAATATTTACCTAATCTCACTGTATCACCGTGTATCTTCCTGTCAACTGTCTTTTAAGCTGAAAATAAGATGGCAGCTAATGAGATATATTAGTAATTAAGTAATTGCCAGTCCCAAAATTAACAAGTACGGAGGCCAAAAAATCTTCAAGAAACTTTTTAAGTCAGTTCGCCCGTGTAGCTGCATTGAAACTGTAGAGAAAAAGACGTCATTAAGCAGGATGGTTTACACAGATTTGTATGTTTTCCTCGCATCTGACTGGAGGTTCAGGCATAGAGTATCCTCTTCCAGCTGCCCTTCCAGCAGGGATCATTTTGATTTTGAACCACTTTTGTAGGCACTTCCTTCCTCGTTTTCCATCTTCCTGTTTTTCAACACTCAGTTTTTTCTAAATGAAATATTCTAGAATATCCTAGAAGGCATCCATTTAAGGAGATAGGTGAACCCAAGGGATAGGTTTTTCCACACAGAGGGTACATCGAAGGAGCTACCAGAGGAAGTGGTAGGGAGCCTTTAATTACAGCCTTTAAAAGTCATTTAAACAGGTACATAGACAGAAAGGCTCAGAGGGATAGGGGCTAAACACAGGTGAATGGGATTAGCTCAGGTAAGCACCTTGGCTGGCATGGACAATTTAGGCCGATGGGCTTATTTCTGTGTTGTATAACTCTACTAGCAACAGAAATGAACTGTGACCCCATATGCTTGTGCCGCGCTTCCATATAGCAATCCCAGCATGTCATGTCATGTTGCTCAATGCCACTAGTTATGTTTCAACAAGTTAAATTTGCACTGTCATGTCTATTCAGTTCATTGGAGAAAGTACATTCAGACAGAATGAGGGAATTGTCCTTTGAGGACGGTTTGGATAAGCTTGGTCGACATTCGCTGGAGCTTAAAAGACTGAAAAGAATCTCAAGGAGACAGATAAGACTCTGATGTTACTGACAGAGCAGATTCTGGTCCCTCAGATTGTTCTAGAAAAGGGGCATTAGACCGAAGTAAGGAAAGAATGATTTAAAACTGAGATGAGGAAAGTCAATTTACTCAAATTATGGTAGTTTTTTTGAATGTTTACACCAGAGAGCAGAGGATGCAGATTAGTATATTTGAGATTCAGATTGATAGATAGTTGATGCAAATATGAGAACATAAATTTGAGACACTGGATCAAACACAACCTATGCAGATGAAAGGTAAAGCTATTTCCTACATCTATTTATGTTTCTATATCTATGAATAGAAAGACTTTACACGAGCTGAGAAACAAAGGTAGAATAATACGTAGCAATCACATCGTATTCGCTTGTCTTTCTACCTTACAGAATGAAGAAGAGGAAAGTTAATGTGTATTCATTTATACTTTAATTTAAATGCACATTAATGCTTCATTATGGTATTCCACTCATTACTCTCCTCAATGATGTTAAGAACCATAGTACTTCACCTCCGCAATCTCAATTAATACAGTATTTCTGCTTTATTACCAATGATTGGAGGGACCCTGGGCAGCTGAAGTATGGATGTGTGATGCCAGGTTACTATAAAATCTATCTTTGTTTGTAAACCAATTTGACACATATGGTGCATTTCCTTCAGAGGCTTCCCAGCAGCAGCTCCTGGAAACCTGGCACGTTGCATTTCATTCATTCTTTTGGTATTGCTGACTAAGCCGGTATGATGTACAGATTCTTGAGAACTGCACTCATCCTGACAAATGGAGAGCATTCCTGTATACGCCTTCTGGCACTGTGCAAATGGGGGGAGAGGATTTGGAGGTGCATCACTCATGGCAGGATACCAAGGTTACCAGCTCTATTCATGCTCCCACAGCCATGGTATTGATGTGACTGATTCTATTGAGTTGCTGGTCAGTTTCCAGTAGGAAGGCGGCATATTCGATCACAGCGGCTTCTACGGGGTCGACAAAAGGTGCTATTGTCCTTTTAAAACAGAGGTCGGCAACCTTTTTGTCTCTGTGGGCCGGATCGTATATTAATGAGTGTCAGGTGGGCCAGATAAATGCCATAAAAAACTCGAAATATGGGGATTAATCCATTTAAATACATTAAGTTATGTTTTGCCTCAAATTAATGAATAATGCATACAAGAAAATAATTCATGCTTAAGGTTGCCTACCCCTGTTTTAAAACATAACTTTATGATTACTAGATCCTGCTAGACATTAAGAACTTAAAGCACTGCAGGTCTACCCCATCAGTGAGTTGCTTCTTGGTGGAGAAAATGAAGGAGCTGCCGATCATGCTGCTGCCTGCATCGAAGGAGGTGCACAGTCTAATAACGAATTACCGTCTTGGTCGCTTTTCTTGTGATCACAAGACCTTTTGTACACTGCTAATGTGAAATTCCGCAAGTTCGATTAGCTAATCTGTTAGCGGGGAGCAGTGGCAGACGGCAGGAAAGCTGTGTAGCCTCAGTTGTAGCGAGGACTAGGCCTCAAGCTGTGGTGCCACCTGTTTACAGCTGCCAGAAGAGAGGTGTCGGAATCAGTGTACTCCATTTTTTTGCGTGGTTGTTGTACTTTACTGATATCTTATATGTTCTTGCTATCTTATATGTGTGAGGACTAGGCCTCAAACCAGTTTACAGCCACCAGGAGAGAGGTGTCGGAGCCAGTACACTCCACCGGGGGCAGTGTGGTGCAGCATCCAGGCTGGTGTTGGTGCTGCTCTCCAGTGTTTGCTCGGCAGAAGACAAGCTGTATTGCAGTCGACTGCAGATCTCTGCAGCGTTCATGGCTTGGTTCTGGACTATTTTTTTTGTGTGTGGCTGTATGTTACTGACATCTTTATGTGCTTGCTATTTTGTACATGCTATGTGTGCTGTGTGATTGTTGGTACTGTGTTGGCCCCGGAGTAACACTGTCGTGTTTGGTTGTATTGATGGGTATTCATGTATGGTTGAATAACAATTAAACTTGAATTGAATAGTGACCTTCTGATTATTGACATTAGAGAAATTCACCAATGGTGATGCTATTCAATGCCAGGTTTGAGTGTTATGTCCTGTGATATCCCTAAATTCTGTGACATCCTTTAACTTCAAGGCCTTATTATAGCCATGGCCAAATTTACCATCAAGGTAAAGGTGAAAGAGTCTGGTCTCGGCACCAAGAGAGCACTTGAGCAAAGTTGGGACTAAAGAGGCAGTAAAATTTAAAACTAATCGAACCAAGGGGAAATTTTGAGTGAGGTAAATCTTGGTGGTTTTCAGAGACAAATCATTCAAAACCTCTTTGCCAAGGTGAAGAAATCTTTGGGATCCATATCCCTGGAGTCACCAGCAAGCATAAACTTAAAAGAGAACTACAGTAGCAGGATCTGGTCAGGAGCGAGGCATCCTGCAGTGAGAGATCGAAGTACTCTCCAGGAGCATTGCAAAAGAAACACATCAGGACAATGATGGAGCATCTGAACAAGTGCAGCTCAGACATTACTCAGAAGGATCTGCACCATGAGGTCCAGTACCCCACCTGAATGTGCCTCACCCACCACCCTATGCATTCTCTCCCTCTACCAGCAGCACAAAATTATTTCATCCACATAATGTATTCCAAAAACTCACAAAGGATATTTTAACAGAAAATACCAATCGTGTGACCCCCCCACCCCCCAACTCATTGAAAGTGCAAGAATGGCGGGTGTGTGGGAAGTCACTTATATTCTTGATTTTGAAATATGTTGACACGTGTTCATTATTACTGGATCTGAACCCTGGAGCTCAGAAAGTGTCGGCGTGCTGAGAGTGATTTCATCTCACACACTGCAGTAGTTCAAGGTGGCAGAACAGCAATTGATTTTGGGAAGTATGAAGAATGTGTGGTACATGGCGATTACACTCATGATGATCATTTCCCTTGGATGAAAAAAATTTAAACTTTTATAATCATAACTTTGAAATCCGACTGTCAGCGTTCCACAGCTGCCCTTCTAAAGAGCCGATGTTTTATAGTCCTGTAATATAGTCGGGCATATTTTATGGTAGAAATGGCAGAATTCATGACATGACTCTTCCATCACCTCTACTATTTGCTCTTATTTTACCGACACTTTCCTAGAGAGGTAACAACCTCTTTTTACTCACTGTCCAGAACACCTAACACTATTGTTGAGTGAAATGTCTTTTTGCATCTCCTTTACGTAACATTCTCCTCACAGGGCTATCACAGCTCTTTTTATTTGTTTTAGCTGTGCTAAATCTGTGACTCTGTGTGTTTGAGGGGACAATGACAATAGATTATGTTTGTTAATATCAGATACTGGAAGAAATTTATTTAACCCTACTCAGCATTATTACGGGCTCTCATACTCTGTCTTTCTTGACCATGTTGCACCCAAGAGGGATGTTCTAACATTTTTACTGTATTTATAATGCTGATGCAAGAAGACACATCTCCAATAGCACTTGAGTTTTACATTTAGATAATTTGCTTAAGATAATGAACTGTGTCGGTAGTCAAATAGAAAAACAAAGTAGGCCCCTAACACTTTACTATGAAATTGCTTTTTTATATTCACATTTCTTAGCAATTTTGGAGGTTAGGTTCCGGCTAACTTCAGATTTCCAGCACTTACAGTATTTCATTTTCGAGTTTTAACTGCTTATCCTTCTGCAATTTTGCAGTTGACAATGTCCATCATTCACCAACCCAGGATGCTGATTTGGAAAGTCTTGCATTTTTCGAAAAAGGTGATAAATTTGGTCACAAATCTGCTAGAATAGTTAAGAACCTTCATGATTAAATGCCAGTGCATTAAGGAACATTCATATTTTTGCAGCACATTATATCATGAAAACATCCCAAAATGCTTCACATCTAGTGGATTTGTTATAATCTCACTGATATCTTTCCAAGGACAACTAGAATGGACAATGAATGTTGGCCTTGATAGCAATCCCCAAACCATGAACGTAAATTGAGGAAACAACGAGGAAAATGGCAACCATTATCCATTGAACCGGTTTTCACAAGCAATAATGTGATGTTCAGCAGTCTCCTTTTGAGATGATTAGCTTAGGGCACTACTGCCACAACACTAAACATGCTCCCTATTCTATCTTGATTTATCCCATGAGCCCTTAATGCCTTTCTTAAGCAGGGAAATTAATGGATGATTTATTTTCACAGTGTATCCCCTTCAGAATAACAACTCAAAGAGTAAAACATCCCACAAATGGTTAGTTAATGCTTCATCTTAGACCATGGATTGCAGCTCAATTCAGGCCAAACCAATAATTTACCTAATCAGACAAAACAGTCAAGGCTTTACCAAATTTGCCATCTTTGTGAAAATGCATAAATTGCATATTTTCCTCACATTGATGTTATCCGCAATGCAATATTTTTTATTTCTTTACAAAGCATATTTGCTGAAGTCTTCCCATACAGCAAATTAGTTGCTGAAAGGTAGCTCATACATTTTAAATAGGTTAACCACAATAGGTCAACGGCAGATGCAATCTCAATGGCTCTTCACACGGCTTTAGACCACCTGGACAACACAAACACTTAAGTCAGGATGCTGTTCATCAACTATAGCTCAGCATTTAATACTATCATTCCCACAATCCTGATTGAGAAGCTGCAGAACCTGGGCCTCTGTACCTCCCTCTGCAATTGGATCCTCAGCTTCCTAACCAGAAGACCACAATCTGTGTGGATTGGTGATAACATCTTCTTGCTGATGATCAACACTGGCGCACCTCAGGGGTGTGTGCCTGCTCTACTCACTATATTCCTATGACTGTGTGGCTAGGCATAGCTCAAATACCATCTATAAATTTGCTGATGATACAGCCATTGTTGGTAGAATTTCAGGTGGTGACGAGAGGGAGTACAGGAGTGAGATATGCCAACTAGTGGAGTGGTGTCACAGCAACAACCTGGCACTTAACATCAGTAAGACAAAAGAGTTGACTGTAGTCTTCAGGAAGAGTAAGACAAAGGAACACATGCCAATCCTCTTCGAAGGATCAGAAGTGGAGAGAGTGATCAGTTTCAAGTTCCTGGGTGTCAAAATCGCAAAGGATCTAACCTGATCCCAACATACTGATGCATTTATAAAGAAGGCAAGACAGTGACTATAGTTCATTAGGAGTTTGAAGAGCTTTGGTATGTTAACAAGTACACTCAAAAATTTCTATAGATGTACTGTGGAGAGCATTCTGACAGGCTGCATCACTGTCTGGTAATGGGGGGTGGGGGGCTACTGCACAAGACCGAAAGAAGCTGCAGAGGGTTGTAAATTTAGTCGGCTCCATCTTGGGTACTAGCCTACAAAGTATCAGGACATCTTCAAGGAGCAGTGTCTCAGAAAGGCAGCGTCCATTATTAAGGACCTCCAGAACCCAGGGCATGCCCTTTTCTTACTGTTACCATCAGGTAGGAGGTATAAAAGCCTGAAGTGATTCCTCAGTGATCCAGGAATAGTTTCTACCCCACTGCCAACCGATTCCTAAATGGACATTGAAGCTTTGGACGCTACCTCACTTTTAAAATAAATATTATTTCTGTTTTTTGCACCATTTTTAATTTATTTAGTATACGTATACTGTAATTGATTTACTTATTTATTAATTATTATTATTTTATTTTGTGTTTTTTCTTCTATATTATGTATTGCATTAAACTGCTGCTGCTGAGTTAACACATTTCATGACACATGCCAGTGATAATAAACCTGATTCTGATTCAAAAATTATCCATTTTCTGCCAACTACAAACTGTGGACGATATTACCATCATTCACAATATTATCTTTTCAAAGCTCTCAATATTTTATTGAAACAAACCCCAATTGCATATTAAATAGACCCCTTTCTCTGTCAACTGTGAATTATTTCCAGCAAATGGGAGAGCAGCAATCAGTCCAGAATTCTATTCTACATCAACATAGTGACAATCAGCAATAGTAATTTCTCATCTCTCTCTCTCCAAGGGCAGCGACAAGAGTTTACAAAGGTAAAAAATAGCTTTTTTGTCCTGAGGGCAAAAATCTATAAAATTATCACCTGATTCTTAAAAGTGGTCAAGACATGTCTAGTTATAGTATTTGAAATAACCTAAAGCCCTGAGAGACAGTGATGTGCATAGTACATTTTCAATATATAAGCAGAGTGGGAAAATCATTTTTAGCAATTTCTAAAATGCACACAGTATCCACAAAGGACAATCTACTTCATTTTGTTTCAATGAGTTTTATGACTTGGAAACAATTGCCTAGTTTTTTTTAGATTGAAGTTTGCTATGTTCATATCAGCCAATACTTCTGCTGTTTTTATATGCTGTACTATCAGTCACACACTAAAATTAATCAAATTCCGCTTTAAAAGTTTGCAGAGAATACAAATTCACTACCCGAGCTCCAACCTGGTCCACGGTCATTTAACATGAGAAAAGAAAAGCCTCCTGACTTGCAACTTACGGCTATACTTACATAATGTAGAATAAACTCAGATAGTGTTGAATGTATTATGCTAGTCAGGTTAGAAGGATGGAGAGAAAATTGAGTGGCGGGTACAAGTTAATGATCCTTCATTATTCACATTAAAAGTTAAATATATTTAAGCATTACAGTGCAGGGAAATGGCTGGCAATAGCAAAGGGGAAAGTCTGTGATCAGGTGGCATACAAGAGCTGATATTGTAAGAAAATATTGATAGAAATGGTGCAAATAAGGAAACAAGAGATCAGTCATGCGGGACTGAATATACTTAGCATCTGCCTTCCTCTTTGAACCAGGACTGATCCAAAGATTTGATACGAATGGTGGAAGGAGGATACACCAAGCCACAGGGTTACAGATGGCCAAATAAACCTGCATGCTAATTTTCAATGATTGGTGTGCAACAATGCCTAGATCTGTTTGAGTATCAATATTTACCAGTCTCTTAAATATTTAAAAAGAACTTTCTACTGGTTTCTGTAAAATGATTGAGCTGACAATATTCTACATTATATTCTATCTGCTGTATACTATTCAGTGGAAGCCCATCTGCATCCTCCTCCTCGATCATACCATCCGCAAACTGAGGTGCATCACCTTTATCCATCTCATTTAGATCAGCGATATAGATTGACAACAGCTGGGGCCTCGACACTGATGCCTGTTGTACCCCACTAATAAAAGGTTTTCAACCTGAAAAATGCCCCCTCTTATTCATATTTTCTGTTTCTTGTACTTCAACAATCCTCAATCCATGCTAGTATATAAACCATTCCCAAACATCCCAATATCATCCACTCTGAGTGGGACCTTACACAGACCTTCTAGAAGTCGAAACATAATCAGAAAAACTAGCTTACCGTTATCTTCTGCTAGTTTAGACTCATGAAAATCCAATAGATTTTTCAGATAAGTATTTTCGTTCAGTAATCAAAGTTGGTTCAGCCGTGTCCTCTTGTTATTTTCCAGGAAACATTACCTTACTAATAGGTTCCAGCATTTTCAAAATATTAAATATAAATGAACATAGACATATCCAAAATTTATTTCATGATATGATGTAGTATATTTTATCATAAGGTGGAAAAGAATTAAATGCCAATTATCACCTAAAGGGATGATTTGTAGTATTTGTACTCAAATACTACAAATCCTTCCTTTATGCAATAATTACAACTTTATCAATCTAACCTTGTAAGATACTGTAAAACAGATGCTATCTATAATCCCTACATTAATCAAGTTTTAGCATATTCACCTTTACCTGACAGAAACAAGAAAAAAGTTGAATTTTATTGGTGTTCACTTGTCGGAACAACATAAATTTGCACTCTTGCAAGCACAAGGCCCAGAATAATTTTGTGAGATTCCAATATTAAAAAAAATCCAGTTATAAACAACTATACAACTTCTTTCAATAAAAGCAAAATAAATTATAAAGCAACTGTAGTGAGTACGGGATGAATATGAGCACAAAATCATTCCCAATCACTTACAACTGCATATGATTGACTGGGAAATTACTCTATTTTGGAAGAGGAAGGTGATGTCACCATATCCTGTTCCATCATTACATTGTCAGATCAAGGGCAATGAAAGGTTCTTTTCACTTGCCAGTGTACCTGATTGGTCTAGCCTTATAAATGGTAACTCCTTTAGGAAATGTGCGAAGATACATCTGTCTTTAACCATCCTAAGAATCTAAGTATGCTACATATTGAGACCTTCATGTAAGAAGTGAATCTTCCTGTCTAGGTAAGTATAGACTGCTTTCTGTGTAGATTCTGGTATGCATTTCAAATATTCAAGTTATGCTTTGGTTAATTGCTTCTCATAAAGTAGTGAGTGGTATTTACTATATAGAATAGCAGCATAATCCGTGTAATTCCTCATTGTGCTCTCATCTTATAAAATGATCATTTTTGCATAGTGAATTCAGCACAGATTCTTTCGTATCAAGCTATAGTATATGAAAATGCTGCTCATCAGAATGTCTGAAACAGCAGTTCAAATATTTCCATTATGCATAAAGTTAGACAATAAATATGGGGTCACTTATGTATTTTTCATTGTGCTACTAATATAATCTGTTCTTGCCAACTTCCTCCCCAGAGTTCCCACCTATCACTGTGCAGCATCCTCCTGTTTGGTCTGAAATCTGTAACTTAAACAAGTATTTCAGGAATAAGGTTTTCTGAAATTCTGATGGCAACAAAGTGAAACTAGGACCAGGTAAATGTCAAGAATACCTTGAGCCTGGTGTTGGGTATTAAATCTATCAGCCTAGTGAGTCTAAAGCATACAGAAACACAAGGTAAAATAGACACACATCTGCTTTGTTCTGGCCATGATGAAGCAATCTCTGAGCACTAGGAGTGGTGGGCCGTCAGAATTGTTATTCTCATTATTTTAAGTCACATGAGAAACATAAACTCAGTTTTAGAAGGAGTTTTTAAAGTTGCAGCAGGGTACAATTGTGATAGTGGATGAGCAACCAGAACTCTGAATCATTGATCTGGAGACACAAGTTTAAGTTCTGGCAGGGCAGGGGGGAAATTTAAATTTAGTACACAAATCCGCAATATTTTAAAACAGCTTGTGCTAACAACTGTGGAACTATTGGGTTGTTGTTAATAAAAAGTTTCACTAATTTTGCTCTGTGGGTTAATCATACCAATATGATTAACTTTTAATAGGCACCTCACTTCAAGTGAGGATGGATAATAAATGTTTCCATTGCCAGTGATATCCATGTACTTTGAATAAGTAAATAGACGAAAGTACTGGTCTAAATTTGGCTGAACTTTCCCTAGGTAATAAATAGGTTCTGTGTATCCATGACAGACAAAGGGACATTGTGGCTTTGGAGCTGTGTCAGTGGAACAAGGGGATGGGAACAAGTGCAGAGAGACAGAGGGGTGTAAAATGAGGGTAGAAGCAAAAAGTAGTAAAGTGAAAAGTAAAAGTGGCAGGCAGGCAAATCCAGGGCAAAAATCAAAAAGGACCACTTTTCAACATAATTGTATAAGGGCTAAGAGTGTTGTAAAAACAAGCCTGAAGGCTTTGTGTGTCAATGCGAGGGGCATTCGTAACAAGGTGGATGAATTGAATGTGCAGATAGTTATTAATGAATATGATATAGTTGGGATCACAGAGACAGTGGTGGGAGTTGTGTACAGGCCACCTAACAGTAGTAGTGAGGTTGGGGATGGCATTAAACAGGAAATTAGAAATGCATGCAATAAAGGAACAGCAGTTATAATGGGTGACTTGAATTGGTAAGGGTGCTGAGGAAGAGGATTTCTTGGAATGTATGCGGAATGGTTTTCTGAACCAACATGTTAGATAACATGACATATCTAACATAGTTAGATATGGCCCTTGTGTCTAAAGGGATCAGGGGGTATGGAGAGAAAGCAGGTACAGGGTTCTGAGTTGGATGATCAGCCATGATCATACTGAATGGCGGTGCAGGCTCGAAGGGCCGAATGGCCTACTCCTGCACCTATTTTCTATGTTTCTATGTTAACACTCAGAGTCCTGCCATTGGAGGTAGATGATGGAGTTAAGGCAGCTGGTTCTGTTATTGACTTCAGCGTTGAAATTCCTGACAAGATCACAAGTGTCTATGTGGTTTGAGAGGCATAGATCTGCAGATAAATTTTGCAATGATTATGTCAAATTTGCATTATACACCAAAACACATCAATACTGTACACCCAGAAACCTTCATACATGCATCCATCAAAATATAATATAATTTCCCGATGTACATGGAGAATCACTGTTCACATTTACTCTTCAAATCTGTTGCTTTGGGTAACAAATACGTGATAAAACTTCCAGGACTTCAGATTCTCTCCGGCCAGACAGCAATAAATCGATGTTCTTCATAATGAATGCAGTTCTGAGAGAATGGAAGTGACTGAAGAATTCAATTCCTAAAGGAATAATCCACAAAATTGATTTGTGCGTGATGTTGTGAATGGGAATACACACTGAGAGTATGGTCATGTTCTTCTACTACTATAGCACATCCACTTTAAAGGTCAACGTGATGTGCATTCAGAGACGTTCTTCTGCACACCGCTTGAAACTCCTGGTTATTTGAGTTTTTCTCGCCTTCCTGTCAGCTTGAACAGTCTGGCCATTCTGCTCTGACCTCTCTCATTGACAAGGCGTCTTCATCCACAGAGCTGCCGCTCACTGTTTATTTCTTCCGCTCCATTCTCTGTAAACTGGTGAAACTGTTGTGCATGAAAATGCCAGGGGACAGCAGTTTCTGAGATACTCAAATCAGCCCGTCTGGCAAAGTCACTTAGATCACATTTGTTCCCCATTCTAAAGTTTGGTCGAAACAACAGCTGAACTTCTTGACTGCATCTGCTTGCTTTTATGCATTGAGTTGCTGCCACATGATAAAGTGGCCACTGTGCATGTTGGTAAATTGGTTTATTATTGTTACAAGTACTGAAGTACAGTGAAAAAAGCTTAACTTGCATATTGTCCATATAGATTAGTTAATTACAAGAGCGCATTGAGGTAAAACAATATCAGAGTGTAGTATTAAGCATTACAGGACAAAGTAAGTGCTGTGCAGGGAGATAGTAAGATGTGAGGTCAAGAGTCCATCTTATTGTACTAGTGAACCATTCAATAGTCTTATAACAGCGGGATAAACGAGGTCCTTGAGCCTGGTGGTATGTGCTTTCAGGGTTTTGTAACTCTGCCTGCTGGGGTTTGGTAGGAAGGAAGTACCGAGGGTGGATGGGAACTATGATTCTGCTGGCTGCTTTACTGAAGCATGGAGAAGTGCAGGCAGAGTCCATGGAGGAGGGACTGGTTTCTGTGATGTGCTGAGCTGTGACCGTGGTCTCTTGTGGTCACAAGCAGCGCAGGTGCTTTCCCAAGCCTTGAGGCATCTGGATAGGATGCTTTCCATGGCACCTCAGTATAAACTGGGGAGAATCAAAGGAAACAAGCAAATTCCTTTCACCCTGCTAATGAGGTAGAGACACTGGTAAGCTTTACTGGCCAAGGTGATAATGTGGTTGGAACCATGGTCACTGCTCAGAACTTGAAACTCTCAACCCTCTTACCCTCAGCACACACAATGTGTATATTGGTGATCCATAAGGGAGCCGCAACTTTATCATTAATAGACTTTAAACCCCTCCTGTCTTCAGCTCCATCACAAATCTTCCCTTTCTTCTGTTCTTCCATCCCCACACTTCCTTCCTCAGTGTTTAACAAACTGTTACAAGTAAAGCATTTTCTTTGAATGATGAATGAACACAAATCTGGCCTAACCTTTGGAATATTTAGAGGGTTTTCTATTTTTTATTAAACACAAAGAATCCTTTGCAGTTATATCTCAATAGATGGTCAGATACATGGGTAGAAGCTGTAATAAGAAATATAACCTCACAGGAACTCCAAAAAAATGCACAATTACCTAATAATCAATAAAAATTCTTTCTAGAAGTATAATTCTGGATCTTATATAGTTCTTCGTTCAAATTTCACTTGCTGGTTTATGTTTTTGTAAATTTCACCAAATGCTTGAAAATTCAACTGCTTTCCATCACTTTTTCTTCTGGAGTGATAAATGACAATGACTATTTCCCAACGGCTTTGGTCAGGGAGTTCAAAAGGGCATTTCATAATATCTGCTTCATTGTGTCTCTGCCTCGATTTCCTGTCAAACGACGCAGAATGATGGTTTTCCCTGTGCAGGCTCCTAGAGCCACACAACCAGAGGTTGGGCCCTCATGACAGAACTTTGAACTGGAACACTGACAAGTGGATGTAACAGATTCCATTCCATATGTGGATGAGGTGTCCCTAGTTTCCAGTCCAACATTTATTCCTCTATAATTTCAGAATCAGATCTTTGTCATACCGCTGATTTTTGGAAGGTCTCCGACTACAAATTGGTTGCTGTGCTTCTGACATTTTAAAGAAGCTGACACTTCAAGCAGTGCTATAAAGTGCTTTGGGATTCCAGTAACTATGTATATATGACTTCTCATTTCTTCACAATTCAGGCTACTTAGGAGAAAGTCCTGTTGGTTCTATTTCTGTTCCAGCCCATTAGGCGGTACAAAGAGCCTGGTTTCACCAAACCAAAGATCATTACATGAATTTTACTATCGTTCCCCATTCTGGAAGAGGGTCCTCTAAACCAATGCATTGACAGAGTCAACTGGGAAGGCAAATGTTAAATTGTAATTATATTCTTATCATTAATGAGTCAGACTATGTCCTGCTGAGCACAGTAGACATGGAAAGCTTTGGGCAAATTAATGAGCTTTGATGATCTCATTCTAATATGTACCCACTCTCATAAGGCTCATAAAAGACAACTGAATTATTAGAAGTAGCTCTGCAAGAAGTATGTTTAATTTTTCAATTGAATTTTCTTTCCTTCGCTTATGAAGGGATGTCAAGCTGGGAATCAGCTCCATGGAAGCTGGCTACTGTCCAGTACTTAGCAGAAGTATCCATTGTCTTCCCATAGAAGGAGTATTCACACATTATTCTGCTCTTAAAGGCCATCACATTCAACTCAACACAACCTTCATTTGACAGTTTTCTCTGGGGAGAAGAAAAGAATTCATAATTCTTCCCGGGGAATATTTTTTACTGGAGAGAGTTTACAGTGTAGACAAATACTGCCACCAAGTTTCACACAGCAAGGCTTCACACAAAAATGAATGGCCAGATGATTTGTTTACAGAAAATTTGGCGAGGGGAGACTGATGAATATGTTGCAATGCTGTCAATCAAGCAATACCATGGGGGTTTTATGTGTCCATCTGAGCAGTCTGAGAAGGCTCATTTTAAAGTCAAAATAAGATCCTAGTTAACAGCTTGTGTGACAGACACACAGACTTCCCCCAGGTCCTGCACCATAACATCAATCTAGATTACATGCTCAAGGCACCAGTAAAACTTAATCCCCCACATTCTGAGTCATGACTGCTACTTGCCAGGCCAAGCAAGTATTACGAACTGGCAGTGGGCCATCAGGCTGAAATTTGCAACTTATTTCTACTCCACTTCAATGCCACTGTTTTCCTTAGAGCTGAGATCGTCGGCACAGTCCCGGTGCTGAACGAAAGTTTGTCCGAGATTTGTTTTTATTAGGTTAGTTGGTACAAAGAGCATCCATAGAAAAGAACATAGTCCTTTGCAATATCAGGCCTAAGAGAGCAACAGAGAGCTATGTAGTGTCCTGAGCAACCCCTGCTGCAGATGAGGTGGAGACTGAAGTTGCAATTGCATATGGAGAAGGCATTTATATACGGCTTGATGGCAAATCCAACTGAGACTGATGAGATGTGCTCCCCTGTGATCTTGTAAACTACAAAACTGTGGGATGAACTGTAGTGTATGCAATTGCTTAAATCACACAAACTGTATATCCAACAACTCAAAAATGCTTTTGATAGATCATTGTATTCATGACATTTGCAGTTGCATATGCAGCTTGAGGTTAGGAAGACACTTAACCTATCACTGGGTCCACAGGTTATTCCATATCATCAAGAGCTGCAGGAGTTGGATTTACAGTGCCTATAAAAAGTATTCAACGTCCCCTCCCCGGAAGTTTTCATGTTTTGTTGCTTTACAGCATTGACACTAACCAACAGAAAGAGACTCTTTCATGTCAAAGTGAAAACAAATCTCTACAAAGTGATCTAAGTTCATTACAAATATAAAGCACAAGATAATTGACTGCAACTGTATTCACCCCCTTTAAGTCAATATTTAGTAGATGTACCTTTTGCAACAATTATAACCTTGAGTCTGTGTTGATCGGTCTCTATCAGCTTTGCACATCTGCAGACTGCACTTTTCCCCCATTCTGCTTCACAAAACTGCTCAAGCTCTGTCAGATTGCATGGGGATCATGAGTGAACAGCCATTTCAAGTCCAGCCATGAATTTTCAATTAGATTGAGGTCTGGCCTCTGATTTGACCCCTCCAGGACATTAACTTTGTTGATTTTTAAGCCATTCATGTGTAGCTTTGGCTTTCTGCTTGGGGTCATTGTCTTGCTGGAAAACAAGTCTCAGCTCTCTTGCAGACTGCATCATGTTTTCCTCCAGGATTCCCCTGTATTTTGCTGCATTCATTTTACCCTCTGCCTTCACAACCCTTCCAGGGCCTGCTGCAGTGAAGCATCCCCACAGCGTGATACAGCCACCACCATGCTTCACGGTAGAGTATGGTGTGTTTTTGATGAGGTGTGGTGTTTGGCTTATGCCAAACATGCATTTAGTCTGATGGCCAAAAAGCTCAATTTTGGTTTCATCAGACCATAGAACCTTCTTCCAGCTGACTCCAGAGTCTCCCATATGCCTTCTGGGCACTGCTAGCTGAGATTTCATGAGAGGTTTTTTTCAACAGTGACTTTCTCTTTGCCACTCTCCCATAAAGCTGCAACTGGTGAAGCACTTGTATGTACGGTCGCTCCCATCTCAGCCTCTGAAGCTTGTAGCTCTTCCAGAGTTGTTATAGGTCTCTTGGTGGCCTCCCTCACTAGTTCCCTTCTTGCACGGTCACAGTTTATAAGGACAGCATGCTCTAGATAGATTTACTGCTGTGTCATATTCTTTCCATTTCTTGATGATTGACTTAACTGTACTCCAAGGGATATTCAGTGACTTGGAAATTTTCTTGTATCCATCTCCTCACTTGTGCTTTTCAATAACATTTTCATGGAGTTGCTTGGAGCATTCTTTCACCTTCATGGTGCAGGTTTTGCCAGGATACTGACTCACCACAGTTGGACCTTCCAGATACAGGTGTATTTTTACTATAATCAATTGAAATACCTTGACTCCTCACAGGTTTGGATGTACAGTAGCTAGGACACCTTAACTAATTATGTGACACCTAAAACCAATTGGCTGCACCAGTGATGATTTGGTGTGTCATATTAAAGGCATGAATACTTATGCAATCAATTATTTTGTGTTTTATATTTGTAATCACTTTGTAGAGACTTCGACACAAAAGAGTCTTTTACTGTTGATCAGTGTCAAAACAGGCCAAATTAAATCCACTGTTATTCAATGTTGCAAAACAATAAAACATGAAAACTTCCAAGGGGTGTAAATACTTCTTATTGGCACAGTATTTTAGAGATACAGGGCTCAGTAATGGTGTCATAACAACAACACTTTCCACAATGTCAGCAAAACAAAAGAGCTGGTCATTAATTTCAGGAAGGAAGGTGAGGAACATGTTCCTGTCTACATCAATGCTGTTGAGGTTAAGAAGGTTGAGACCAACCACATAGATGCTACAGCCAAGAAAGCTCACCAGCATCTCTACTTCTTCAGGATGCTAAAGAAATTGGCATCTTCTCATCAATTGTTACCAATTCTTATCAATGCACCATAAAAAGCATCCTCTCCAAATGCATCATGAAGTGGTATGGCAACTGCTCTGCCAAAAATCACAAGAAACTCTCAGCATATAATCAAAGCCAGCCTCCTATGTATGGATTCTGTCTATGCTTCATTCTGTCTCTATAAAGAACCCAACAAATTAAAGACCCCACCCCAGGCGTTTTCTCTTCCCTCTCCTCCCATTGAGCAGATGCACTTATAGGCAGGCTCAAGGAGAACTTCTATGTCAAAGACTATTGAATGGCTTCCTAGTCTGATAAGGTGCCCTCTTGACCTCCCAATCTACCTCATTATTGTCTATCTACACTATATTTTCTCTGTAGCTGTTACACTGCATTGTTATCTATATTCTGCATTCTGTTATTGTTTTACCTTGTACTACTCTTGATGCACCATACAATGAATTGATCTGTATGAACAATATGCAAGACAAGCTTTTCCTTGTGTTACAGTATATGTGACAATAATAAACCAGTTCCAATCCAGTTGCAATTCCAATTTCAATTCTTGGTTTGACCTTCACTACCGAAGTACATTTTTATTTGTTTCAATAATTATGCTTTTAATTAATTAACACCTAACAATGTATTTTAAATAATTTTATGGCTATTTACTGATATCTGCTTCAATTGTTTTAAATGCCTCTTCTCAGATATTTTGTATCAATTAATGAGACCTTTGATAGCAAACCTTTGGCAATCTTAGGGCAGGCGTCTAATTCTACTGCCTGCAGTACAGTTGCAGTTCATGAACCTCAATACTTTGTCTGTCAGCAAGACCTCGAAGTTACCAGAAGCTGTGTAGCTGCAATAGGTAACTACAACCAGCCACAAGACCATCATTGGGCCTATACTTGAGACATGGGCCATCCCAAATAGTATGCAGTCCATTGCGATTAAGTGTAATAAATTCTAAGACCACATACAGATATACAAACTATGATTATGGATAGGTGGTTTTTAAAAGGAGCTGCTGAAGTTAAATGGGGCCCTATTCCACCTCATTGAATTGTAAACTTGTTCTTTCTTCTCTGGATGCTATTTATTTCCAATATTATAACGTTTGTGTAAGACTTGCACTTTTTTAGCATCAGGTTGTCTTAGTCTTATTAATGATTTGTTGTTGTTCTTCAGTCGTTAATTCGAGTCCGACTCTTCATGACCTCATGGACTCCTGCACACCAAGCCTTCCTGTTGGAAACTGCATCTCTAAGATCCCCCTAGGTCATACACATTGTCTGAGTAATGCTATCTGTTAATCGTAGCCTCGGTCCTCCTCTCCTCCTTTTACCTTCTGTTTTACCTGCATGAGAATCTTCTCCAAGGAACCCTGTCTTTTCATGATGTGGCCAAAATATTTCAGCTTTTGTTTCATAATCAATCAAGCCTCCTAGTGAGCAGTCTGGCTGTATTTCTTCAAGTATTGACTTGTTGGATCTTCTTGCTGTCCAATGAACTCTTAACACTTTCCTCCAGCATCCAAGTTCAAAGGCGTCGATTCCTTTGTATTCAGCCTTACTAATAGTCCAGCTCTCACAGCCATACATCACAACTGGAAATACTATAGATTTGACTATACAGATCTTCATAGACAATGTTATGTCTCTGTTCTTCAGTACTTATGACTTATTAATGATATATACATCAAATGGGAGAATCGTCTTGCCTTATGACAATCCAGAAGGAAGTAAATGAAAACAAGATTTTTAGAGATTCTAATTCTCTTGGGCTACTCGTATAATTAATTGTATTGGGATGGAACAATATCTTTCTTCAATGCACAATGATTATTGTGTGGTTGACTAGCATCTGATCAGAATTTTCATTTTGCCTCAATCTTGTGCTTTGATTGTGGAAAATATTTAAGTGCTTGTGGATAGCAGATGGTTATTACCCCAAACCCTGGATGAATTTTAAGAAAGGCCACATATGAAATATTTAATAAGCGGCAATATTCTGTAAGCAATATTTTTTAAAAATCTTCTGGCAATTTTAATTCCTCATCTGTGCTGAGAGTGTGATAAAGCTGCAATTCCCAGAAGCTGCTTCCTCCAAAACATTGTCACTTGGCAAGACATTCCGATCAAACTACCAGATTAGACTGATTTACTCTCTAAAGTACTCTGCTGAGCAGAAAATGTTTGGAGAAGCCGTTGCAGGAGTTTGCTAGAGAGACAAAGGCTTACCATATTTAAATTTTTGTTTAGTGCAAATTGGAAGGTCCCACATAGCTTCAAGGAGGTGATATGCAAGTCCCCACTATGACCTAGTGTCATGGAGCTAAAATGCTTATTTCTCATTCACTATTCAAAATCAGCTGGACATTAGTTGACAAAAAAAGTCTGATTGTAGACTATATGTAGGTTTGAGAATAACACATTGTTCACTGAAACACTGGCTCTCCTTTATTTTTTCCAGCCTTACTTTATTCTTACTTTTCAAAGTCATGCATTAAGCAATGAGTTTCATTATTATAATAGAAGAACTATTCTTCTAGAATGAATATGCTTCCACGTTCTGCAGCAATGGGCTGTACAGGCAGCACTTAACTGCAAATGTGCTTTTTAAAGAAACTACAGATGCTAGAAATTTGAAACACAAAATGGATAGTGGTAGAAACCCTCAACAGGTCAGGCAGTACCAGTAGCAAGGGAAACAGAGTTAACATTTGCGTCAAGATCCATTTGGGGAAGAGAAAAAAACAATTTATTTTGAAGTGCGAGAGAGACTGGAGGGACGGATATGGCTAAGGAAAGGGTATGGGTTACTGTTTGGGTAAGTTGTTATTGTACTTCAGATGGTGTGACATTTCAAAGCAATAAACGCCAAAAGAGAGTGAAAACACAAAAAAGGAACAATCAGGTTGTGAATTAGAGCTGTGGGACATGCTCAACAGGTCGGAAGAGAAAAATTGAGCCAATATCACAGATGGATATCTTGCAGCTGAACTGGACAGAAATAACCAATTACACATATAGAGTAAACATGTTATTAGAGTTATGGAATTTGATATTGAGCCCAGAAGACTGCCACATGCCGAGATGGTAGATGATTAAGGATCAACTTTATTCACCACATGCATTTACTTGTACTCGATGTGTTGGTCAGGGAGCAACATGAAACAAAAAAACAACGACATTCTACAATTATAAAGAATTCTGTAAAAATAAAGCTAGAGGTTAAAGTATGGATAGGAAATAAAATGTGCATAAATACATAAATACCAGCATATATTTACAATGAGAACAGCATTATAAAAAGTAGTTTTAAACGCTTACAGTGCAGGGCTGTAACAGGGGGGAATAGATAGAGGATGGGAGGGGTTGCTAAATAGAATGGTCGATTAGATTAACTGTCTGGGAGAAAGAAGCATTTAAAGTGCCGTGAAGTTTGTGTTTTAATAGCCCTATGGTGTTTTCCAGAAGGGAAATGTTTGCAGGGTGATAGGGTCTGCCTGCTTCTTTGCCCTGGACACATACCTGTCCCTCAGGCTTACAATGGACCTTATTAAAATGGACGGTGCAGAGGCTGGGGGGGGGGTGGTGGAAGGTGAGAACTAAATGAGCTTTCCCCTTGCACTGCCCAGTGCAGAGCTTCACAGACAGGTAGGTCAGAATGGGATGGAGAACCAAGGTGAGTTAGCAGTGAGCTCTGACTTGCCACGTTAGACTGAACGCAGATGCTCCATGAAGCAGGCATCCGATCAGTGTTTTGGATTCTCTTATTTAGACCACTCGTACTGCAAGCGCCAGAGGGAAGAAATGGAAGTGAATTACTGCTTCACTTGGAGAGATTGTTTGGGTCCGTGGATGGTGGAAGGATACGTCTTGGTTTCTTTCCGTTGCATGGGAAAGTGGTGTAAGAAGGGAAGTGAGTAGTGAAGTGGACCTGGAAGTCCCCACAGCAATGGTCACTTCAAAATGCTGAGAACACAGGGGAAGGGAAGATGGACCTGATGGTTCAATTTCAATGAAGCCATTGCAAGCATAAACATCAACTTCTCTAAATTATGGTAATTTCTGCCCCTCCCCTTTCTCTCTTTTTCCATTCCACATTCTAGCCCCTCTGCAAAAGGTGATCTGTTCAATTCAAAGGCTGGAAGGTCAGGACAATGTCCCGACTGAGGCACACTATCCTTACTCTGTCCAAGAGGAGAAGGAATGAGAGCAGATATAAGGGAAATTCATGAAAATGTGACAAGTACTCTGTCAACCAACGGAGAGTAGAAGCCACCATTCAGGAAGACACCTCGGAAACACCAATGTGGAAAATTGCATTATGAGAGCAAATACAGAAAATACAGGGGAACTGCGAGAATGGAACAGACGCCTTACAGGAGGTAGGGAGAGGCAAAATGGAGTCAGGATAATCCCAGGTGTCTGTAGACATGTCTGTTGCTAGCCTGTCCTCTAAAATGGAGAGAGGAAGATGAAGATATGGAAGGGAAGAATTAAGGATGAAGTATGAAAGCTGGGGGAAAACTGGCAACAAAAGTGGTGAAATTTTGGATTTCTACTTGTAAGCAACAAAGATACAGTCACTAATGTACTAAGAAAACAGTGGAGGAAGTGGTCTCCAGTAATTCTGAAAGAAACCCACAAATTCCACAAAACATTAGTAATGTTGTGGGCCCACAGAAACTCCCATTGCTATACCTTTGATTTGGACAGAGTAACTGGATTAAAGGAGAAGTTCTTCAATATTTCACAAGCTCATATGTAAACAAGTGTGCTGGTGTGGGAGATCTGGTTGGACTCTCAAGGAAGAAGCAAAGCAAAGAAGCAAGGAATTTAGAGGGACTTCGAGGGATTTTACATCCATGGTTAAAATGAGGTGGTTGGGATCAAAGTTTTAGAGGGTATTAGAGATGCTGTGGCTGTGGGAAGGGACTAAACCAGAGAGAGGATGGAATCAATTAAAGAGAAAGAAAATTTGATGGGGTAAGAGTAGGCTGAAATAATGGGTTGAGTAACAAATTAAGCCAATGTCACAATATAGCTTCTTATAGACAGAGAGAGTAAGTTAGCTGAAGTTATAGAATTAGATATTGCATCTGGAAGGCTGCATTGAGTAATGACAGAAGATGAGGAGTTGCTTCTCAAACTTTTACTGGGCCTATTATGACCATGCAGGAGGCCACAGACAGATTGGTCAGAGTGGGAGTGGGTGGTGAAATAAAGCAGTAGGTAACTGGGAATTCTCTATCAGTTTGGTAAACTGAACACAGCAATAAAACAGTGATCCATTCTGTATTTGGTGACCACATCATTTGCACTGAACACAATGCACAAGGTTGTAAGCAATGTAAGGTGTAGCTTAATCCATGTCATCTTCCTGAAGTCAACAGCTCATTCAAGATTCATTTGAGAAAATCAGTCTCCGGAGAAGCAGACTTAACAGTACCATACTTTGAGAGCCAAGGTTTCTTAAACTAACTGAAAGGCAAAATGTAACACACACATCCAATGTCAAGTTCACCAAATGCTATGTTTGCAAACTGGTTTGCATATGCACCAAACTACAAGTACAGCATACAGAGCAAGCAAACTTTGGGTGTTCCATCATTGATCAAAAATTCAGTGGACTGCAGTCGTGATTTGGCTAATAATGCAACTTCAAGGATGAAGAGGTCTGTAGCTTCCAGACATGGGTGACTTGGCAGGTCTTACCTTCCACATTGACCATGACAATAGATTTTTTTAATCAAAATAAACTTTATTCATAATTAAAATATGTTTACCAGAATAAACTGTGCAATGCCTTTTCATTCTTATATTCATAGACAACGAGTTAGTAATGTTCAATTACATTTTGTAAAACTAGTAACTCCATTGCCACTCAAGGGACCCCCTTGGGTGGTGCATTACTGCAATAATTAAGGGGCTTCCTCACCCAGCCCAGCCTCTCCCTGTCCAGGAGTGGAAGAACCTTACAGTGTAGTCCTTCCACACCGAGCCCTCGGGGTGACTGCACCAAGCTTCAGTGCGTCCCTCAGCATGGACTCCTGCAGCCTGGAAAGTGCCCGTCAGCAGCATGGTTCTATGGATCTCTCAATATCTGTCAGACCAACAAGCTTTGGGTGGACCAATGGGTGTCGTTCACTGTGTCGATGATCTTCCAGCAGTAGCTGCTGTCTGCCTCTGGGTATGTCCCTGGAAAGCCTTAGATCAGAGTGTCTTCTGTTACGCAGCTGATTGGAACGGACTACGACACATGCCCTTGCATCTTTCTCCACACCCTCAAAGACGTCAGCAGCCACCTCATCCCCATTATGGTCCACTCGGAGGCAGTGTACAATAGGTGTGATGTTCCAGGTGTGCAGGAAGGATCTGAATGGCAGGCTCAATGCCAGCCAAGCAAGGTCTTAGTGCCTGTTGGTGAGATCTGGTGATGAGGAATTCTGCCAGATGGTTTGGACAATCTGCTTAGGGGACCACCCCACTGTATCCATTGAGTCAATCTCCTGCGGAGTCTGCAAGATGTTCTGTGCTGACCACTGCCTGGTGGACTTGCGGTCAAAAGTGTTAAGCTGAAAGAACTTTTCCACAAAGGATGGGCAGTGCTGGCTGGGATGTTGTGTGGCAATGGGGCCAGACCTATGCTTTACAATACCGGGGACTGATAGAACCCCAGCACATAGTGGTACTCGGTGCCCTCACACAGCCAAAGTGGTCATCAGGGTGATGGTACATTGTTGTCCATAGGGTCCAGACACACGGCTCGTGACTCAAGTGACTTGATCTGTCTTGGATCCCTAAATGAACCAAAAGACTGCCCAGGCAATTTCTAAGCTGCAGGAGTGGGGATCAGGCCACATCTACGCCAAGTACAGCAGTCCTGGGACACGTCACACCTTCTTCCCATTATTGTGGAGCTTTGTCAAAATATTTATCAGTACAAACAGTGAAAGGAGCACTAGCTGTCTGAGGAAATCGTGATTATTGCTTGGGATGCAAAAAGTTGGCACATTTTCTGCTTGATAATCAGTAGTCAAAGATTAATTGAGTATTGCAGTCCTGAATAATTATTGGCAATTATTCATGTTAGCACCTGCCATCTATTGCAAAAGTTTAACAACTCGAATTAATGGGCCTGTACAAATCATACTCGTCTAAAAATTTCTTGCATTTTCTGGGTGCGGTTTGATTTAAAAGCTAAATGGTGCCCCTTAGTGGCGAAAGAAAAGAATTACAAGGATGTGAGAAATAATTCAATAATTATCAATTGCTCCTAACAATTTCTAATTCAAACTTGAACTCTTAACATGTTACACTTTATATGAAATGAATTATTCTGAAGCACAGTGGGAGAAGGATTAGATTCCATTGGAAAATGTGCACTCCACTCTCAATGCACAAGAAATGCAAACCTGTTTAATTTGAAAATTGCTACTGCAAGTCAGGCGCATGATTGTATCACTAACTAACTGTGTTGCTTATTGCATTATCGCATTTTGATAAGATGCATTTTCAGGTTAACTGGCACTAGTCAAACCATGAATACAATACTTAGAGAGTGGAGCTCATTGCTTCAAGCCGCTGCTGGGAGTTATTTCACAGGTTGTTGGAAAGTGAGAAGGAAAACACACTTTCAGAAACAGGACTGGACATGTTCGCTGGAGAGGAAGAGAGATGTCCTCTCTCCCAAAGCCCCTGTATTATCCCTAGACCCATTATGAATAGTCATTGACCAGTGGCAAATGGTAAGCAGCTGTAACATATGAAAAAGATTCATGAATTTACTCACATGGTCAAGATTGAATTGAATTAACTTTATTTCTTACATCCTTTACATACATAAGGAGTAAAAATCTTTACGTTACATCTCCGTTTATGTGCAATGTGAACAAAGTTCGCAACTACAACTGTTGTGGGTTGTCTACACCACTCTCTGCAGAGCCCTGCGATTAAGGGAGGTACAGTTCCCATACCAGGCAGTGATGCAGCCAGTCAGGATGCTCTCAATTGTGCCCCTGTAGAAAGTTCTAAGGATTTGGGGGCCAATACCAAACTTCCTCAAACTTCTGAGGTGAAAGAAGTGCTGTTGTGCCTTTTTCACCACACAGCTGGTGAGTACAGGCCACGTGAGGTCCTCAGTGATGTGGATGCTGAGGAACTTAAAGCTGTTCACCCTCTCAACCCCAGATCCATTGATGTCAATTGGGGTTAGCTCGTCTCCATTCCTCCTGTAATCCACAACCAGCTCCTTTGTTTTTGTGACATTGAGGGAGAGGTTGTTTTCTTGACACCACTGTATCAGAGAGATGACTTCTTCCTTGTAGGCCACCTCGTTATTGTTTCAGATTAGGCTAATCTATGTAATGTCATCGGCAAATTTAATTAGCAGATTAGAGCTGTGGGTGGTGACACAGTCATGGGTATAACAGGGAGTAAAGGAGGGGACTCAGTAAACAGCCCTGGAGGGCTCAATAGAGTCAGAGGGGTGGAGGCGAGGGAGCCCACTCTTACCACCTGCCAGCGATCTGATAGGGAGTTCAGGATCCAGCTGCACAAGGGAGGGTGAAGGCTGAGGTCTCTGAGCTTCCTGCCAAGCCTGGAGGGAATTATAGTGTTGAATGCTCAACTGTAGTCCAAGAACAGCATTCTCACATAGGCATCCCTCTTCTCCAGATGTGTAAGGACAGTATGTAGAGCTGTGGTTTTTACATTGTTTGTTGATTGGTTGTGCCGGTAGGTGAATTGTAGGGGCCCCAGTATGGGTGATAGCAAGCTGAGGATGTAATTCTTAACCAGCCTCTCAAAGCATTTGCTTATTATTGAGGTGAATGCGACAGGACGCCAGTCGTTCAGGCATGTTACCTTGGTCTTTTTTGGTACAGGGACAATGATGGATAGTTTGAAGCAGAAGGGCACTCTACACGGGGAGCGAGAGAGATTTAAAATGTCAGTAAGCACACCTGCCAGTTATACTGTGCACATCCTGAGTACCTGCTAATGTCCAAGCAGTTTCTAAGTATACCTCCTTTGAATTATTCTTACTGTGATCTGCACTGTAATTCCCCTTAAGTAATGTATTTTAAATCAATTTAATTATCTACAAATTTCACATCTTCTGAAGACTTGGCAGATCAAGCTGATACAGAACCATTAAGTGGATCACCATGGCCGGAAATGAAGCAGGAGGGGTGGACACCATCCAGGCTGAAATGCAGTAGGAAGAGGCCCCCTTTACCCAGCATCTTGTTAGCAAATGTGCTGTTGCTGGAGAAAAAAAATTGAGGACCTGAGGGCAAGATTGCTATATCATAGGGAAATGAGAGATTGTTGTATTCTATGTTTGAGTGAGACATGGTTATCTCCTGATTTAGTGGATACAGTGGTCAGACTTTGAGGCTTCTTGATCTATCGAATGGACCAAGCTGCTGACTTGAAAAAGGTAAAAGCTGAAGGTGTATGTTTTATGATAAACTCTCAGTGGTGTTCCGATATGGCAATTTTTCCCTGACCTTATAATGGTCAAATGCTGTCCATTCTATTTACCAAAGGAGTACTCCTCTATAGTCCTGACCTCCGTTTACCAACCACCACCAGCTGACTATAATCGAGCACCTGAGGTACTGCATGATGCCATTTCCAAACAAGAAACAGTCCATCCTGGCGCATTTTAAATCATAGTGATTTCAAACAGGCTTGTTTGAAGAAAGCCCTGCCCAGTTACCATCAGCATATAACCAGCACCAGAGATCCCAACACACTAGACCACTGTTACACTAAGATGAGGAGTCCCTAGCATTCCGTGCCCGGACCATGTCCTTCTCCTACCTGCATACAGGCTGAGGCTGAAGAGCAAAGTTCCAGAGATAAGGACAACAAAGAGGTTGCCACCAGAAGCAGTGGAGTGGCTACAGGATTGCTTTGAGTTGGTGGACTGGGGCGCATTCAAGGACTCATCTGTGCAACTGAATGAATATACCATGATTGTCAAATAAGCACCAAAACCTTGGCCTGAATACTTCCTTGTGCAATTGCATCTTCCATTTCCTTACTTGTGGATCCCAGTCAGTTTTGGTTGGCAACAACATTGCCTCCACATACTCCACCAGCAGAGATGCACAGCGCAGCCCCCTGCTCTACTCATTTTGCATTTATGACTGTGTGGCTGAGCACAGCTCCAAAGCCATATTTGAGTTGAATGACAACTCCACTGTCGTAGGCCAAATCAAAGGTGGTGATGAATCTGCATATAGGAAGGAGATTCAAAATCTGGCTGAGTGATGCCACAACAACAACCTCTCTCTCAATGCCAGCAAGACCAAGGAAGTGGTTATAAACTTCAGGAGAAGGAAACCAGAAGTCCATGAGCCGGTCCTCTTTGGAGGATCAGAGGTGGAGAGGGTCAGCAACCTTAAATTCCTTGGTGTTATCATTTCTGAGGACCTGACCATGGCCCAGCACGCAAGCGGAATTATGAAGAAAGCATGGCAGTGCCTTCCTCAGGAGTTTGTGAAGATTTGGCATGGTATCTAAAACTTTGACAAACCTCTATGGATGAATGGTGGGAAGTATATTGACTGGCTACATCACAGCCTGGTATGGAACACCAATGCTCTTAAATGAAAAATCCTGCAAAAAGTAGTGCGTATGGCCCAGTAAATCCCTCTCTACCATTGAGCACATCTACTTGAAACACTTGCACAAAAGCAGCATCCAGCATCAAGAACCCCCACCAACAGGTCATGCTCTCTTCCCGCTGCTGCCATCAGAAAGGTGGTACAGGAGCCTTAGGACTCACACCACCATGTTCAGGAACGGTTATTACCCTTCAACTATCAGGCTCTTGAACCAAAGGAGATGACTTCACTCAGCTTCTCTTGCCCCATCATTGAAACATTCCTACAGCTTATGGACTCACCTTCAAGGACTGTTCATCTATTTTTCCTCAATATTTATTGCTTATTTATTTGTTTTATTATTATTTCTTTCTTGTAGTCTTTTGTACAATGGCTGAATGCCCAACTTGGTGTGGGCTTTCATTGATTCTGTTATGGTTATTATTTTATTGTGAATTTATTGAGTATGCCCACAAGAAAACTGAATCTCAGAGTTGTATATGCTGATATATATGTATTTTGTTAACAAATTTACTTTGAACTTTAAACTATACCACTAAATTTTCCTGCTACTTATGAGGGGGAATATCTTTAGACGGAGCATAGTGAATCTGTGGAATTAATTACCGCAGATGGCTGTGGAGTCCAAGTCATTGGTGGTTGATAGGTCCTTGATTATTAAGGGTGTCAAAGGTGACAGGGAGCAGTCAAGAGAATGGAGCTGAGAGGAAAAACATATCATCATGGTCAAATGGTGAAGACTTGATGAGCCAAATGGCCTAATTCTGCTTCTTTATCTTATGGTCTATGCTTGACCCTACTCACACCCAACACTTAACTAACAGCAATCTCTATCAATCACAGTTCATATTTAATGTTCATGTGCCCCATTTGACTCAGACATTTATCATTACTCCAACACTCACCCACACATCTCAGCTTACATACACTTCCAGCTATTCACGTTTATTGGGCCCATCACACAGAAACCGCAGAACACTCAGCGGTACACATTTCTCGCTCTTTCAAGACAGTCTATCAACAATAATAGACTGGCATTGACCAATAGCACGTCTGTTGTGTATTTGATATTTAGTGATATTTGAGTAATCTTGTAACTATATTGTTGGATTAAGCATTCTTTGTTGTTTATATAATTCATTATGATTATATGTAAAAATACATGAATTACATATGTCATGGCACTACCATGTGATAGATGTACACCTTGCTTAAAGTAAACATGAACAAAGACTCACATTTCAGACTCCCATGTCTTCCTCTGAATTTGTTTAATGTTTTGAAGTTACAAAACATCGCAGTGGTGATGAGGTATTTTTTAAATGAACCCGAGACAGACGCCAACCTCTTGAAGTGCAGTGAGACATTCAAGTTTTTTTAAAAAGCAGTGCAGCATTTGTTATTTGGAAGGGAAGACACAACAGAGTTTTTAAAAAGGTAGTAAACGGGAACATTCACATGTTCATAAACATTGAGTACTGGGTGATAATAATCATAAAAAAGAGCAGAATTGGCTGGCTACATTGGAAAGATAGATATGTTTGATTGCTCAATGGGAAACTGGTTCATGTATACTGAGCTAATTGATTAGTATTTTGAAGCAAATGAAATAGCCAATGAGAAACAATTACCAATTTTGCTGAGTTTATTAGATTTAAAGGCATACAGCTTGCTTCAAAGTTTAACTGCTCCAACCAAACCAGCTGAAATGAACTTTGCTGGTATTGTGAAAGTAATAGGTACATTTAAAACCAAAGCCATAGATGATTGCAGAATGTTTTAGGTTTCATCAGCAGAAATGTAAGGAAGGGGATTCCATTTCAGTGAATGTAGCTAAATTGAAGAAGTTGTCTGAGCATTGTCAATTTGGTCACGGTCTTAATGATGCACTGAGAGACCATTTAGTTTGTGGAATCTTACAAGAAAGCATTCAAAAATTACTCCTAGCTGAAGCGCAACTGACATTTAAAAGGGCAGTTGAAATAGTTGTGTCAATGGAAACAGCAGAGATGCAACTGAGTTGCAGGCAGGAATGAAAGTGAGAGTGAACAAAATTGCTGTCTAAACAGAAACCTTCCTGTCCAAAAGAATTATGTTACCATTGTGGCAGGGGCTCATGATCACCAGACCAATACAGATTTAAAGATTAAATTTGCAAAAAATGCAACAAAGTAGGACAGATGCAAAAGCATGTCAGGCAAATAAAAATAAATGGACTGCTCAGCTGAAGATAAAAAGTCAAGTTGCAGTTTCAAAAGAGCACTAATCCGCATGCTGTTGATGAGAAGTCTGATAATAATAAGAAATACAGGACTGGGTAGCCCTAAGATTTTCAAGAAGAAAACTAATAATAGACAAGAAATATGGCTTATGCCAGAAGAGAATGGCAAATTAACAAAAATGGAATTGGTCACAGGTTTACCTGTTTCAGTCATGCGACAAAATGAGTTTGAACGGCATTTCAAAGATACTGAACTGAAGCCTGCAGATATCCAACTCAGAACTTATACTGGAGAAAAGATAACTCCTGTGAGAATGACATTCGTAACAGTGAAATACAACAACCAACAAGCCATATTCGGCTCATATATGGTAAAAACAAGGAGGACCAGCATTGTCAGGGTGTGATTGGCTGAGACAATTACAACTTGTTGGAGATCCATCCACCATTTGCATTCCACATCACCTGCAATAAAGTCAACTGAAAGTGAATTAAGAAAGGCATTGGATAATGTCATATCTGTCTCTATGCTGTACACCATGAACCGTTGCCCTACAGAGGGCAAACAGGTGCTGGTGCCAAACTCTGTGCCTCTGGTTGGAAAGCATATTGAACCAGGGAAGGACCATGCTGTTCGGAGAAATCATTAAAGTGACGAAAGCAGTGGTCCGACTACAACAGTTTTGTAGGCAGCATCTATGAGAAAGCTTCTGATATGTTAATCAGGCAGTTACTGGAGAAATGTGGCTTGGTTTTAAGCTGGAAGAGCTCAACGAGCTTCAGGAAAGTTGCAAGTATTCAGCTTTTGTGAATATGAAGAACCAGAATCTAATCTGCGTGCATTAAAATTATTGCATGAACTTTCAGTGGGAGACAAAAAGCTACTTGTAAAAGTAGGTGCAAAGGCCAAAGCCCAGATGGATGAATGGAATGCCAAAAAGAAAGGAGACACTGGAGATACAAAAACAGAGGATTCATCAAGTGATGTCATAGATGAGGAAACCAAGAGGAGAGATCAAATTATAAAGGGAGCAATGGAATACTCCAGTGAACTAGATGCACTTTCCCAAGATCAAGATGCACTAACTAGAAGAAGAAAAAGAAGAAAGGTGTCCAGAGCTGTCTGAACCACTTCCTGCAGTCTCAGAGTCAATTTCTGCAACCAGATGAAGTCCCAGAACCGGAGATGGTTTTCACAGCTACAAAATCTCACCTCCCAAGCAGAGTGATTCCCCCTATTCAGGAAAGCTGTTATCCCACAAGAGTAAGAAAGCCTCCACAGTGGATAAATCCTTAGGCCTGCATGGGACAATTTAAAAGTTGAATATGCTGTGGATGTCTCTACAGTAGTTGCATTATATTGTATACTGTGTATATAGTTGAGATGCATTCTCTGTTGAGCTGGAGTTTACAGCTAAGCAGGGAGGATGTTGTGCATTTAATATTTCAGTAATATCTGAGTAATCTTTTAAATATATTGTTTGATTAAGCATTCTTTGTTGTTTATATAAGTCATCATGTTTATATGTACAAATACATGAATAGCATATGTCATGACACTACCACATGGTAAATATACACCTCGCTTAAAGTAAACATGAACTAAGACACATAACTCTCCACTCTCGTTTTCCTTTGAATTAGTTTAATGCTTTTAAAGTTACAAAACACAACCATCTCCATCAGTTCAGTGGCCAAGTGGAGAAAATAGTGGCCATCATTGGAATAGTTGCCAGAGTCAATTAAACTGCAGCAGATGCTTATTTTTCAATAGTTCAGCTAACATCAGTGGAGAGAGAAGCGGTGTTAACATTCCAAGTTGACCTCTGAAAGAACTTGAACCCTGTATCTGTCTCCATAAATACCACCTGACCTATCTAATATTTCTAGTATTTTTCCAGACTTTGAGTATCTGATGCACGTAACCCGTCTTGCTACATCCTCTCAACCCACAGTCTCGTGATTTGTAAAATGCAGATATTTTAAACTCTTAGCCCTTTCTGCTTTCAGAGAACCAGGAATATACATTATTACTTTATTCATTGGTGGATCAAACAACAATGGAACGTGTAGATTTATAGATTGTGACATTTATTGCCCTTGGGAAGGTGGGAGTGAGATCCTTTCTTTACATGCTGTGATCCACCCAGCGAAGAGTCCCCCAGGTTGATATTTTAGATCTCGTAATATTGAAGGAACAGTAGTATGGAACAAGTCAGAATAATATGTAACTTTGAAGATAAATTAAAAGTAATAGGCTTGCAGTACACCTTCTGCCTTTGTCCTTCATAGCAAACCTAAGTGTACCCCACTCGGAGTACTGTGGTCACCTCACTACAAGAAGGATGTGGATATGATAGAAAGAGTGCAGAGGAGACTTTCAAGGACGTTGCCTGGATTGGAGAGAGTGCCTTATGAAAATAAGTTGAGTGAACTCTGCCTTTTCTCCTTGGAGCGACGGCAGATGAGAGGTGACTTGATAGAGGTGTATAAGATGACAAGAGGCATTGATCGTGTGGATAGCCAGAGACTTTTTCCCAGGGCTGAAATGGGGAAGTAGGTATGGAGGGGACGTCAGGGCTAAGATTTTCACACGGAGTGGTGGGTGCATGGAATGCACTGCCAGCGACAGTGGTGGAGGTGGATACAATAGGGTCTTCTAAGAGACTCTCAGATGGGTACATGGAGCTTAGAAAAATAGAGGGTTATGCGATAGGGTAATTCTAGGCAGTTTCTAGAGTAGGCTACATGGTTGGCACAACGTTGTGGGCTAAAGAGCCTCTAATGTGCTGTACATTTCTATATTCTATGTTCTATGTATGAACAACTGTTAAAGAAGTTTTTGTGAATTGCTAAGTGTAATGTATAAATAGTTCATACTGTAACTTCAAACAACCAAGGAGAAGATGCCTTTGATGCTTTGCCTCGATATCTTCTTGGCCTGCACTCATCCAAATACGTTCTCACTCCTGACTTGTCTTGAAGGTGATGGCAAACCCTCGAGATGTTAGGAGGCAAGTCATTTGCCACACTGCTCCTGTAACTATTCTATTTATGTGGCTGATAACCCCAGGATATTGACAGTGGGGGACTACGCAATGGCATTACACACCAAATGTAGCTGGTTAGACTCCGACTTGCCAATTATCGGTTCATATCTGAATGTCATCAAGATCTTTTATTGAATAGACCGCATGATTTGAGTAATTGCTAGTAGATTTAAAACTATTTAAAGCTTTTCACTATAGGAAAGGTGGAATTGGATTGGGGTTGGACTAGGAATTGAGTGTTTCAGTAACGCAGAGGGCTAAGTCTGTTTTCCATTGGGGAGGAACGGAAATAAATATTAAAAATAAGATAAAGCAAGGTGCTTAGACTTAGACTTTGGGTAAGGGGAAGAGATTTAGAAGGGAATGGCAGGTATCTAGAATGCACTGCCTTGGAGAGTGGTGGGAGAGTCTAGATGAACATCTAAACTGCCTAGCTGTAGAAGGCTGTTAGTCAAGTGCTGAAAGGTGAGGTTAATTCAGGTGGATCACTGGTCAGCATGACTGTGTTTGACCAAATGGCCCACACCCATGATGTACAACTCATTCCTTCAAGGCACTCTGGCATTGTTGTGCTGGGCGTGAGCTAATTGACCACCAGTGGCCTCTTTGATCTGCACAAGACTTGGAACTGTTTCTATCGATTGGAAAAGGTGGTGTGTATTATGTTTACAAAAACTTGTTACTTACATTTCTTGTCCTAAATAATAATTCTAGAATTGACTACTAGATTCCTATCTTGTACAATAAAGCATAGCATAATTAAAAGAGCAATGAACTGATTCCATATAATCGAATCTTCTGGGTTTTATTTAGTTAAAAAAAAACAATTTTGAACCACAAAATATTTACAAATGAGCTTTGAATATGGAATTTGGATAAATGCCTTCAAAATACAGATAAACATTAGTGTTTCTCTGTGATAAAAAGGCACATTGCAATTACAAACTTTGGAATCATTTCTTTAATGTTCTGAATCTATTTGGTTTCACTGAATAGCCTAGAAATTATGCTGTGCAGTATGATTATAAATCAGGAATTCATATCATAATTTCCTACTCGCATTTAAAATATGAATCAAGAGTACATTTTCAATAAAGCACTTTCATGGATTCAGGATATCCTAAAACGTTTCACAGAAAGTAAAACTCTTAAGGAAAAACCACTATTGGAACCTATAAAATGTAACATTAACTTTCACACTGCAGATGCCTACAAAAAACAATGGGGAGTAAGTGACCTTTCAGCAAATGATGATCTTTCCTGGGATTTTTGCATCATCTTGATCCTATATCTCAACTTTAAGAAGACAACTTTCACAGCGGTGATAATATGTTTAACTGTGTAGACTAGATTAGATTAGACCCTACAGTAGTACCAGAAAGCCCTGGAACAAATACCACCACAGATCCTCACAAGAGACTTGGAAGATCAGCTGGAAGGATAGACACACTAACACCAGCGTACTGGAGGAGGCCAACACAAACAGAATCTCCATGTCACCCGGACGCTGAGCTCACATCTCCCCAATCTCCCAGTTGAAGGAAAATCAGCAAGCCCTGGTGAACAAAAGAAACAATTCAGTTCAGCATGGGCCACCAAACCCTCAAGACCTTCTACAGGGGCACCGAGAGCATCCTGACTGGCTGCATCGCCGCCTGGTCCAGGAACTGCACCAACCTCGATCGCTGGGCGCTGCATGCAGAGAGTGGTACTGATGGCCCAGCACATCAGTGGATGTGAACTTCTCTCCATTAGGGGCATTTATAGTAGCAAGTGCAAAGAGAAGGCCTGGAAGATCATCGAGGACACCAGTCACCCCAACCATAAACTGTTTCAAACTAACAGGCTAAAGAACAGCTTCTTTCTACAAGCCATTAGACCTTTAAATTCACTTGTCTGGACATTGCAACAGAGTCATAACGCAAAGATTTTTACTCCCTCACATTGTGGGATGGATGTAAGATTTAGATAAATTCTATTCTATCAAAATTAGCCTGAAGAAACACAACTTTACATCTAAAAACTGGGAAGACATTGCACTGAATAGATACACCTGGAGGAAATCTGTTCAAGAGGGAGCTGTGCTACAGAGAACGACCTATGTTGTGTCGCACACAACAAGCATCAGCTGTGAATGGAGAGACTGAGTAACCAAAAGAGCCAGCCACTAACCACAGCCACCACTTACCCTTGCTCACACTGCATCAGAACATGTGGATCCTGCACTGGCCTCTACAGCCACCTGCAGACTCAACAATAGACAGCCCCTTAGCGGAACATCATACTCGACTTGAGGGATCGCACTCCTACTAGATTAGACCTACAATATTTTGACGAAGGTTGAGTGACTAATCTTTGAACACAACTGGTCACATTAATTCAAAAAAAACTTTAAGCAATCATCTGGTAACATGGCACTGCGCAAGTTCTAAGTTTAACACCACAAAACAAAATAATAAGCTTAATAAGAGAGTTCAGTTTGTGCAGTAGTCAGTCTGTGCTAGTTCCTAGCCATTATTCAGAGCACACAGCCTCACCTGGTGAACACGGGGAAACATTTCCTGCTGTAAAGCATCTTCCTGCTGGTGATTCATGAATCCCACCATTAGGGAAGGTGCATCTATAACTGAAACTGGTTGAGGTTTGGTTCTCATCTATGGGACGATCTCTTACCTCAGAGGGTGCTAGCTGGCCTCACCACTCCATGGCTAAGGAATGGAGAAAGCACTGACGGTCCTACATCCAGCAGAGTAACCATCTGAACAGAAACCAATTCAGCCACGACAATGCCACCATCAAACAGTCTGATCGTACCCACTACTTCATTTGGCAAGAGGCAGCACCATCATTCATGGAGGTGTTCCCAATAAGGAATAAACATATCAAAATAGCTTATGATTTGTTTGTAGCAACAAATGCTTTTCCTTCCCCAAAAAAGTGATAAATAATACACAGCTATCAATATGATTAATTTAACTGACTTACTCAATTTCAACAAACATCTAATTGTGATAGGATTAAAATCTACAAGCTAAACATAACCAGGTGTACCATTTTTCTAATAGTTCAGGCTGACTACTTTACCATAACACTACTTGTAATACTTTTTCTTCTGTCAATTAAATATCTATGTGTTCATATTTAAACAATCTGAAATTCTATTCCACACTATTTGAAACACATTTTATCGATAAGTTGCACTGGCATAAGATTCATTTTCTAAAAATTAAAATACAACTTGTGCTTACAACACATGAGAATATAAAATAACTACATAATAACACTTCAGTTTCCACAAGTAACATTGCCACATTTAAACTCAAGTCATTTTGTGCACATTTCTATCGAGTTTTTATTCGTCTTGTTTTCTCTTGGGTTTCTTGGGATTACGGGACCGGCTTTTTGCTTTGCAAAGAGGACAGATAGGAGCATTCCGATGGATTTGCTGATGACAAGACAAGCAAGCCTGAGGATGGAAATAGAATGGTTAGTCATATCTCTGTATCGACTTAGATGTTACTATCAGAGAATCATCATTACTACATTGCTGGGCTATTACCATGCACGTCACAAAAAATGCATTGAAAAAGACATGAAATACAGGCAATGCTCTCAAATTGGCCCCACAACTCACAGCACTTGCATAGTTGCAAAGTTTAATATCATCAGGTCTAAATGGTCTCTTCAGGCATTATCTAAGTTACCAAAAATAGAAAATCCAATAACTATATCACCATGTGTTTTATTGGTCAAGAAGCTATTAAAGACTTTTCACACATTCTTTTGTTCATTCTGTATTCTAAGAGAACTATATCTTATTCTGGTGAATAACATAAAAACTGTAATGAAGCTACGATCTGGTTTTGCAAAAATCTAACCAGCACTCCTGATAGTTATTTCATCTGATCCGGCTCTGGCAGCACTTTACTACAATGGCATCAACTACTCAACACACTGTCTCTCACTCACCCCAGCCAAAGGTTAAATGTACATGCCAAGACATCTATCAGAAGTCCATTCACCATCATCACTCCTACACAAAATGTCCAGCATTACAAACCAGGCCTGAATCCCTAGACATAATTATTCACCTTTCTCTGCCTTTATAACCAAAGGATATGAGAAGAGCAGGTCACCATTCATCTCCTGATCTCAGTTTCACCTTTGTTCTTTTAAGACCATAAGACATAGGAGCAGAATTAGGCCATCTGGCCCATTGTGTCTGCTCCGCCATTCAATCAAGGCTGAACCATTTTCTTAAAAAAATCTTTTCCTCAACCCCAGTTCCCAGCCTTCTCCCTGTAACCTTTGATGCCATGTCCAATCAAGAACCCATCAATCTTGCCTTAAATACACCAACAACTTGGCCTCCACAGCTGCATGTGGCAACAAATTCCACAAATTCACCACCCTTTGGCTAAAGAAATTTCTCCGCACCTTTGTTTTGAAAGGGCGCCCCTCTATCCTGAGTCTGTGCCCTCTTGTCCTAGACTCTCCCACCATGGAAAGCATCCTTTCCACATATACACTGTCTAGGCATTCCAACATTTGAAAGGTTTCAATGAGATTCCCCCCCTCATCCTTCTGAATTCCAGAGCGTACAGACCCAGAGCCAACAAACATTCCTCCTATGATAACCCTTTCATTCCTCTAATCATCCTTGTGAACCTCCTCTGGATCCTTTTACCTCACTGCCATGTCCCTGCACTAAAATTATATCACTTGATTCCCTTCATGGTCAAAACTGAAAAGTATCCAAACACCAGTCACCATCCTAGCTGGAATTTTCAAAATAAGCAACAGGATAAGGGCTCCTCCAAGAGGACCACAACCTTGTCATTGGTTTGGAGGCTTGTGTGCCTCAATGATCTGGTGAGCTATGTTGGCTGGTGTGAGGGATTTATGCTTTGGCACTTGGTAGGTTCACCCATGCCAAACAGGTCAAAGGACAGAGGCCAGACTAAGAGTGGTCCACCAGTACTCCAGGTTCAGGGGTTCAGCTCAGGGCTAACAACCCTGACTAGTAAAACAAAACTGTTGCGGAAACAACAATGAAGAATCTTTCTGCGCATGAGTGCAACGGTATTCCTGAGTCTCCACCCAGGACTTGCATGACAGACAGTAGTGAAAACCGAGAGGAAGCTACTGACATGATGAAAGAAACGTGAACACTGCCAAAGATGGAGGACCTTCATTGCTGCCCTAAATACCAGTGGTGTAATGGGCAATAAGGGGAAAAGAGCAATTTACCCCTACACCTCCATGGGGCCAACATGATGCAACCTTAATCATAGCTGGTCTCCCGGGGGAGATGTAGGGAAAGAGGAAAACTGAACATTTAAAACTGAACAACTTACGCAGAAAATAAATACAACAACAATGTACCAAATTAGGTATTAAATTAACAACAGGATATTTGATAGTGAAATCAAAAGCACCACAAAACAGGGGCTTTAATTCTGACCTACAGAATATAAAATGTACCTAAACCAAATTTTTAAAATTTCTTTTCAGTACTGATTACCTCATAATTATTGTCAATGATTTGAATATCCAAATTCAAACTCATTCTTGAAATATATGTAATTTTCCTACTGAAAAATTATGTACACACAATCAGAATCAGGTTAAATATCAATGGCAGATGTCGTCAGATTTGTTGCTTTGCAGCAGCAGTACATTGCAATACATAACTATAATTTATAATAAGTTGCATTTATACTGTATAAAATTTTTGAATTGAGTAAGTAGTACAGGAAGAGAGGAAAAATAGTGTTCATGGGTTCATTGTCCATTCAGAAATCAGATGGTGGTGGGAAGAAGCTGTTCCCGAAATGCTGAATTTGTGTCTTCAGGCTCCCATACCACCTCCTTGATGGTAGAAATGAGAAGAGGGCTTGTCCTCGGGGCCCTTAATGATAGATGCCGCTCTTTCGAGGCATTACCGTTTGAAGGTGTCCTCAGTGCTGGGGAGGCTAATGCTCTTGATAGAGCCGGCTGAGTTCACAAACTTCTGCAGCTTTCTCTTGATCCTGAGCAGTGGGCCCTCCACAGCAGAGAGCAATGCTCTCCACAGAACGGAGATTTGCGAGTGTCTTTAACAACATACCAATTCTCCTAATGAAATATTGTCCCTGTCATGCCTTCTTTGCAATTGCATCAATATGCTGAGCCCAGGGTAGATTTTCAGAGATGCTGACACCCAGTTACTTGAAACTGCTCACCCATTCCACTGCTGATCCCTCGATGAGGACTGGTGTGTGGTCTCTCGGCTTACCTTCCCCGAAGTCCACAATCGTCTCCTTGGTATTACTGACATTGAGCGCAAGGCTGTTGCTTTCCATATAACAATTACAGCACGGAAACAGGCCATCTCGGCCCTTCTAGTCCGTGCCGACACTTACACTCACCTAGTCCCACTGGCCCACACTGAGCCCATAACCCTCCATTCCTTTCCTGTCCATATACCTATCCAATTTTACTTTAAATGACAATACCGAACCTGCCTCTACCACTTCTACTGGAAGCTTGTTCCACACAGCTACCACTCTCCGAGTAAAGAAATTCTCCCTCGTGTTACCCTTAAACTTTTGCCCCCTAACTCTCAAATCATGTCCTCTTGTTTGAATCTCCCCTACTCTCAATGGAAAAAGCCTATCCACGTCAACTCGATCTATCCCCCTCATTATTTTAAATACCTCTATCAAGTACCCCCTCAACCTTCTACACTCCAAAGAATAAAGACCTAACTTGTTCAGCCTTTCCCTGTAACTTAGGTGCTGAAACCCAGGTAACATTCTAGTAAATTTTCTCTGTACTCTCTCTATTTTAATGACATGTTTCCTATAATTCGGTGACCAGAACTGTACACAATACTCCAAATTCGGCCTTACCAATGCCTTGTACAATTTTAACATTTTACCAACTCCTATACTCAATGCTCTGATTTATAAAGGCCAGCAAACCAAAAGCTTTCTTCACCACCCTATCCACATGAGATTCCACCTTCAGGGAACTATGCACCATTATTCCTAGATCACTCTGTTCTACTGCATTCTTCAATGCCCTACCATTTATCATGTATGTCCAATTTGGATTATTCCTACCAAAATGTAGCACCTCACACTTATCAGCATTAAACTCCATCTGCCATCGTTCAGCCCACTCTTCTAACTGGCCTAAATCTCTCTGCAAGCTTTGAAAACCTACTTCATTATCTACAATGCCACCTACCTTAGTATCATCTGCATACTTACTAATCCAATTTACCACCCCATCATCCAGATCATTGACGTATATGACAAACAACATTGGACCCAATACAGATCCCTGAGGCACACCACTAGTCACCGGCCTCCAACCTGACAAACAGTTATCCACCACTACTCTCTGGCATCTCCCATCTAGCCACTTTCGACACCACTCAACCAGCTATGTCTATTTCACTTCCGTCAGCCTCATCACCTGAAGCTCTCTGCCAATTTTCATCGGCAAATTTGTACATGGTGTTTGAGCTGTGCCTAGCCACACAACTGTGGGCATACAGACGAGTAGAGCAGTGGGCAAAGCTTGGAATGCGCCAGCATTGATGATCATCATTGACTTTGATGTGGTTATAGTTGCATTTAAGATATTGTCTTTTCATCTGGCATCCAATATTCACGAGATTTCTCTCCACCTGCCTCCTCACACACAATTCCTGACCACCGATCTCTGCTAACCTCCACGTTGCTCATTTGGTTAATTGTGTTCCCATTCTTTCATCTCTCATGGAGCCACGAGAGACTGCACAGGCTGGAATCTGGAGCAACAATCTGCTGAAGCAACTCAGAGAATCAAGCTGCATCGAGCTGTTAACAGTCGGGCTAAAATCCTGCATTAGGACTGTGAACGCAGGGAGCCACTATAAAAAAGAGAGAGGGGGAGGAAATGAAAGGCAGATTATGCCAGGTGGCAGAGCAAAGGGGAGGTGTTGGAGTGGGACAACAGAGTCAGGTATGATAGGTAGAGGCAGGTAGAGCTCCTAAGTGGACCTAGTGAGGGTGAAGGCAGAGATGGCTGCTGGAGGGTGTTAAGTGGGATCACAATGTCATCAGTGTTGGCATCTGATAATGTGAGCCATGAGGGAACCCATTAGGTTGATAGATGGAACCAGATGGGATGCAGGGGCATCCAATGGGCAAAATGTGTGGGTAACGGCTGGGTGGAACCAGCAGGTAAGGGAAAGCAGACAAAAATGGAAGGTCCAGAAGTGGATCGGGAGGAGTGAGGGATTGGGATGAGTGGCATGGGATGGGGTGGGGCAGAGAAACACAGGAGATAAGTGTTACTGGAAACTGGAACTCTGATGCTCACTCATAACATGCAGTTGTAGATTACTCAGTTGTTTTTACTCTAGTTCGCATTCACACTCGCTCTGGCAGTGGAGAAGGCTAAGGACCGACAGGTTGTTGTGTGAATGGGAAGAGAAACATCATGCGACCAGGAGCTCAAGATGGCCACTGGTGCCCTGCAGTCACTGCTTAGTCTCTCCATTGTAGAGGAGGCCACATCAAGAACAGCAAATGCAGTAGCCACACCTAATTCCCTTTCTCCTTCAAGACACCCGAATCTGTTATTCACCTAATAACTCTGGTCATTTCTGTTATATAATTTATTTGAGTTCTTCCAGTCAGATAATTTTTTTCTCTTTCCCCATCAATAGCAGGGAGTTGACCCTAATCAATATTACAAATATTACCTGTGACTAAAGGCTTTAACCTCCTTATACAGTACCACTCAGCACAGTTAACTCAAAGCTGATCTTCCCTTCTTTTGATTAGCTGATGAGTCTGGCCTCGTGCTGTTCTGTTCTTTTCTGTCCCTTGTGCAGAGATCAACTCTGGAAATATCTTCTTCAGTGTATACCACTCTGAGACAAGATTCATTTTTTTCTTTTCCTCACTTATATTCTCTTCAGTTTTCTTTTAGTGTATGTAACACATGACTCTAGAATGCACAAAGCACTTTAACCTCTGCAGTGCATCAGCTATTTTAAATACTTGTTTGGAATGCTAACAATAACCTTCTGCCTTTCTTAACCCCTGCCAAGGAGTCATTAATAACAGTTTACAGACCTCCATATAGGAGTACACCCAATTTAATCATTTCCTGTTCAAGTTTATTTAGAACACTGCCAATCATATTCTCGACTACTGGACTTTTTTACTGGGAACACTCAAAGCTACCAGGGTTCAACAATCCTGCATGAGCTTGTTGGATTGGTCTGTATCATTTTTATTTTCCTGTACTTTCTTATGCCTGATGGTATTTTTATATAATTAGCTATGTACATGTAATTGTTCAGTGAGTTTTCTATGGTTTCAGTTGCCTGGAAATGTCTTGGTTTCAGTGGTGGATATCACATCACTTGAACAGGAGTATTCTTATTAGTTAATTTCAGCATTGGAATTTCTTCCACCTTCCTTTCCAGTCCAATGGAATGTGAACTATCAGTAGTTAGATACAAGAAGATCAGACTACACTTTTTGGTCTCTTCTCTTCTCCTGCCATTAAGCTCTTCACTTTCTTTCCTTTTCTCTCATTTCCTTTGTTCTTGTGGCACTTAATAAAATTATTGTAAGCAACAAGTTTTATACCTTATTCTTGACTTCTGAAAACTTCTGACTTCACCAAAACATCAGGATCCAAGAAGCTTCATGGGGCAAGTTAAAAGATGCCATCTTGAGCAGGGCCAAGCCCAATATTGGGAACACAGTTGAAATGAGGGTATATTTTGTTTTATTTCTTTGCCTGCTCTTTGAGTTAACCATGTAAGCATCATATTGTATGGACCACAAACCCATCTCACAACCGTTGGACTATTAGCTCTCAGACCACAACTCAACACAAGTGCTTCCATTCACTGCCCCTCCCAGATCTGTCAGGACCTCAAGCTGAGTGTGTACCACTGAATGTGTATGTTAATTTCCTTTGACCGCAAAGGGAAGATCAGACCATTGTGTCAGGTCGTTCAGTGTGCTCAGTGCTACTGAAATTTCCAGTGCTAAGTCACAATAAAAAGGTCTTCAGCCCACCTGACTGGGAGGCTGCAGATGCCATCGAATTTCTAGGCTACTCTCTATCTAGAGAGAGAGAGAATGTCACAAAGACAAGGCAAATTTTGTTTATCGTCCCATTTTTTCTTGGTTATTCAACGTGTCTTACCGTTAGCGGCCGTTAATATTTTTATAGGAGAGAGAGGTGATGTCATTTACTCTGCCCTAAAAAAAGGAATCCAGAATTTGTAACTGCCAGGAAAATATGACTTTAATTAGGCTGAAGTTTTTTTTTAGTGAGCACAAGCTTAGGAAGGTGCAAGATGGATTCTGTGACCAGCAAATACCTAGTTTCCTACAGTGTTCACTGCACACCCAAACCCAGAGGTACAGCATGTTTTCCCCAATACTAAAAGCTAATAGAATAACTGCTGTGTGAAGCCATGTTTGAACGTTGGTCTAGGCTCATTTATTAAAATGTCAGGAGAAGCTTTCACTGACGTTACCTTCATGGGAGGGGGCTGCTGCCGGAACGTGGCTGTTTGCCGAGCATCCTGTTTCCTGGCCACCTGTAGCTGCTGGGCAGCGGCAGCAGCCGCCGCAAGAGACTCTGGTATCGGTGGCTCCTGGGGTTCTGTCTGCCATTCTGCTTTCTGCTTCTCAAAGTAACTAAACAGCAAAAAACACAGAAATCCTCATTGACGGGCATTGCCAAATATACAGCATTCAGTTAATATCAGATACGTGCAAAAACTATTGATCACCTAAATAACTAGGTATTTCTGAACAGCCTGAACACAACCTTGTTATCTTTATACTACTTATTTATTTTTTTAATTTACAGATATTTACGTCTTTGTACAGTTTCATGCCAGTGATAGTCTGATTTTGATTATTACGAATAACAATTTGAGTACTTTTTGCCCATTTTTACTGCAGTGCAACCTCAATATGACATGCCTTGGTTTTAGTTGCACTGTATGCGCTAACTTTATCCCCCAAGATGGCAATTACGTTTTGAAGTTCAGAAGTTGAAAGTAAATTTAGCATCAAAGTATGTGCATTTCACCAATACTGCCTTGAGATTCATTTTCTTGCAGGCATTCACAGTAGGACAAATAAATACAACAGAATCAATGAAAACCTACACACCAGCAAATAAACAATGCAACTCCAAGATGCATTTCCCTTATCCGAAATGCTTGGGGCCAGAAGTATTTTGGAATATATGAGAGTTTGGGATTGCCATCATTTTCAATTTTGAATTTTACTGTACGTCCTACCTGTAAGCAATCTTTGTCTTACACTTGTTCATCAAACATACCATTAATATAATGAAGATATAGTGTGTCCAGGGTAACAAAACAGCACAGCAGCATTGGGAGAGAATACCTGAATCAGCTGTTGAACAGCAGGCTTTCAGTCTCCACCTACGATGCCATGTTTTGATTAAAGGGTTACAGCACATTATATTTGTATTTCACTGTCTTTTAGGTTTTATGCAAGATATAAAAATAATCAGCATCGTAGACTTGTTCTGGTTAGATTTTCATCAGCGATGCTTTAAAAATTTAATGCTGTTATGTAAGGCATAAGAACATTCAGTATCGTAGACCTGCTCTGCTGTTAGATTTGTGATCAGCAGATGCTTTAAAAATTTAATGCCCTGCCTCTTCTTTCATTTCTGCAACCAGCCTGCCGAAAATCCACAATTACCTTCAATTTTCAGCTTGTCGTGAAAGATTTCTGCTTGTTTCATGATCAGCATACTGTTAAGCAGTATACGTTCATTTTGACACTGGCAATACACGAATGAGGAGTTCGCTTTTTGCTTTATGCAGTTTTTCTATTTTTCACTAACTTCTGTTTATTACCTATCTGAGGACACTTCTCAGAACTGTCTGTGGTGCACAGAGACCTGCGCATCACCTGGGAACCTTCCCTGCGTCTCCTGGAATTTTCCATTTGTGGCGTCACGTCCGTGCTCAGAAAACAATCTCAATTTCGGAGGTTTTCAGATTTTGAAATTTCAGATAAGGGGGTACTAAGCCTGCATTACCATTACTTATAATGCAGATAGCGTCTAAGTAGCTTCTGAGTTGTTTCTCAATAGCTGTATGAAATTTCTGCACTTCACCTTGAATAAATACAATTCTGAAAGCATCGAGCAATTCATTTTCTAAAGCCAAATTTACATGCTTTCTCCTGAAGACATTAATTCTTGCTACGACGTATTTCTGTAGTTTCCAGCAATTCTTCAGCACCTCACACAGCTCTGTGGAGAACGCATACAGGCATCCTTTTCTCATATCCATCAACAACATTCATAGACTTTGCATTCACAAGTACTATGCAAAGTTTGCAAATTAGTCTCAGGAAAATGCCAAGCGTTGTATGGCCTATTTTCAAGCAGAGGACAAACCAACTTCTGTTGCACATTCTGCCCCTGGCTGGAAGAACAAGTCTCGGGTATCCATTTCATCATTTAACTCAAGGCCAGCCATCTGGAGTATGGATCACAAACAAGAGAAAATCTGCAGATGCTGGAAGTCCAAGCAAACACACATCTCAGGATGAGGCCTTTCATTCCAAAAATGCCATCCCCTTCCCTCAATTCCTCTGTTTCCGCCACATCTGCTCTCAGGATGAGGCTTTTCATTCCAGAACTAAGGAGATCTCCTCCTTCAAAGGCCTCAAAGCCCTCCACTACTTTGTTGACAATAGACCCCACCAGTTCCCCAACACCACCACTCTCCTCCGGTTGGCCGAACTGGTACTCACACTTAATAACTTCTCTTTTGGCTCTTCCCACTTCCTTCAGACTAAGGGTGTAGCTATGGGCACTCGCATGGGCCCTAGCTATGCCTGCCTCTTCGTGGGTTATGTAGAACAGTCTATGCTCCAAATCTATACTGATACTGCTCCCCAACTTTTCCTTCGCTACATTGACGACTACATTGGTGCTGCTTCCTGCACCCATGCTGAGTTTGTCAATTTCATCGACTTTGCCTCTAACTTTCACCCAGCCCTCAAATTCACTTGGTCCATCCCAAACACTTCTCTCCCCTTTCTTGATCTCTCGGTCTCCATCTCTGGAGACAGACTGTTCACTGACATCTTCTATAAACCCACTGACTCCCATAACTACCTTGATAATACCTCTTCCCACCCTGCCAAATGTAAAAATGCTATTCCCTATTCCCAGTTCCTCCGTCTCCGCCACATCTGCTCCCAGGATGAGGCTTTCCGTTCCAGGACATCTCAAATGTCCTCTTTCTTTCAGAATCGTGGTTTCCCTTCTGCCATCATCAATGATGCCCTCACCCGCATCTCCTCCATTTCCTGCACTTCGGCCCTCACCCCATCCTCCCATCACCACAACAGGGACCGTGTTCCCCTTGTCCTCACCTACCACCCCACCAGCCTCCGGATCCAGCATATTATCCTCCGCAACCTTCAACAGGACCCCACCACTAAGCACATCTTTCCCTCTCTACCCCTCTCTGCTTTTCGCAGGGATTGTTCCCTCCATGACTGCCTGGTCCACACGTCCCTCCCCACAGATCTCCCACCTGGTACTTATCCCTGCAAAAGTAAGTGCTACACCTGTCCCTACACCTCCTCTCTTACCACCATTCAGGGCCCCAAACAGTCCTTCCAGGTGCGGAAACACTTCACTTGTGAGTCTGTTGGGGTAATCTATTGCATCCGGTGCTCCCGTGTGGCCTCCTCTACATCGGTGAGACCCGACGCAGATTGGGGGACCACTTCATCGAGCACCTCCACTCCGTCCGCCACAACAGACAGGATCTCCCGGTTGCCACTCACTTCAACTCTCCTTCACATTTTCATTCGGATATGTCCATACATGGTCTCCTCTACTGCCATGATGAGGCCAAACTCAGGTTGGAGGAGAAACACCTCATCTACCGTCTGAGTAGTCTGCAGCCCCTTGGTATGAACATTGAATTCTCCATTTTCCGGTAATTCCCTCCCTCTCCCTTCCCCCATCCCACTTTTACTCTGTCTCCTCTTCTAGCTGCCTATCACTTCTCTCTCATGACTCTGCCTTCTTCTACTACCCATTGTGCTTTCCCCTTTGATTCCTTCATCAACTCCCCTGCCTATCCCCTCCCTGCTTCCTCTCCCCCACCCATTGATCTTTCCTCTGATTGGTTTTCCACCCTCCTCCCACATTCTTTATGGGCCCCCTGCCCACTCCTTCTTCAGTCCTGACCAAGGGTCTCGGCCCAAAACTTTGACTGCTCATTTCAACAGATGCTGCCCGACCTGCTGAGTTCATCCAGCTTGTTTGTACGTGTCCGCCTTCAAAGAAAGGGGCTTCCCTTCCTCCATCATCAATGCTGCCCTCACCTGCATCTCTACCATTTCATGCATGTCTGCCCTCACACCATCCTCCCACTACCCCACCAGGGATTGGTTTCCTCTTGTCCTCACCTACAACCCCACCAGCCTCCGCATGCAGCACATAATTCGCTATAATTTCCACCATCTCCAACAGGATCCCACCACCAAGCACATCTTTCCCTCGCCCCTGCCCTCATTTTCTGCAGGGATTGCTCCCTGTGTGACTCCTTTGTCCATTCATCCCTCCCCCGATCACCTCTTGGCACTTATCCTCGCAAGTGGAACAAGTGCCACACTTGCCTCTACACCTCCTCCCTCATTTTCATTCAGGGCCCCAAAAAGTCCTTCCGGTTGAGATGACACTTCACCTGTGAGTCTGTAGGGGTCATCTGGTGCTCCCAGTGTGGCCTCCTGTATATCGGTGAGGCCCGACACAGATCGGGAGACCGCTTCGCCCAGCATCTACACTCCACTCCATATACCAGAAAAAGTGGGATCTCCCAGTGGCCACCCATTTTAATTCCACCTCCCACTCCCATTCCAACACATCAGTCCATGGCCTCCTCTACTGCCGTGATGAGGCCACATTCAGGTTGGAGGAGCATTACCTTATATTCCATTCGGGAAGCCTGCAACCTGATGGCATGAACTTCAATTTCTCAAACTTTAGGCAATGCCCTCCCCTTTCACCATTCCCTTTTCCCACTCATGCCTCAACTCCTTCCCTGCCCATGAACTCCCTCTGGTAACCTACCCCCTTCCCTTTCTTCCACGGCCCTCTGGCCTCTCCTATCAGATTCCCCCCTCTCCAGCTCTTTGTCTCTTTCACCAATTGACTTCCCAGACCTTTACTTCACCCATTCCCCCCTCCCCCCATTTCACATATCACCTACTATCTTGTATTTCTTCCTCCCCACCCCCACCTTCTTACTCTGACCTCATCTTTTTTCTCCAGTCCTGATGAAGGGTCTCGGCCCGAAACATCGACTGTACTCTTTTCCATAGATGCTGTCTGGCCTGCTGAGTTCTTCCAGCATTTTGTGTGTGATCTTAAGTATGGAGATAGTTTAGAGGAACCCCAGGTAGGTCTTTTCCCCATCCCCACCCCCGACTCACAAGACAATTCTCAGTACTACTGTATTCTGTACAGCTGTTGTAAAACAATTTTCATATCATGAGACAGCAATAATAACCCTGATTTATAGAGACTGTGGAAGCAAGATGGATGCAGTCCAAACTGGCCAGTGACGTTGGTTTTCGGGGAGCACCCTGAAACTAAGGGAATCCAGAACAAGCCCCACATGGTTATAGACATGGTTAACGCAAGAGATTCTGCAGCTGCTGGAAATGAGAAGCAACACACACTAACAGTGCAGGAGGAACTCAACACGTATGGAGAGGAGTAACAGTCAAAGTTTCTGGTAGGGCCATTCATCAGGACTGGAAAGGAAGGTGGAAGAAGCCAGGATAAGGTGGTGAAGGAGGAGAAGGAATACAAGCTGGTAGATGAAAGGTAAAACCAAGTGAGGGGGAAGGTGGGCAAGTGGGACAGACGGGGGTGGTGAATGAGAAGTTGGGTGGTGACAGGGCTGACAAAGAAATCTAATAGGACAGGACAATGGATCATGGGAGAACAGGAAGGTGGAGGGGCAGCTCCACTCCTCGAAGGGATCTGCTGAGTTCCTCCAGTATTTTGTTGGCTAAGACATTCTGCCTGCTGCGGTCTGGACGCTTTCACCGTGTGCTGCGTCTGCGAGGCTGAGTCCGGCGGCGCCGTGGAAGTCCATAGTGGGGGTATTCCCTTCTGCCACCTGCGTGGCAGGTCTATCGGGACTATCGGGTCTATCGGGACCCCGAGGACTTGTGGAAACTGTGTGGTGGTTTCACATCTTTTGACTTTTTTCTGTGCCCGTGGTCTGTTTTTTTTTTAATCAATTATGGTATTGTTTGCACTGTTGTAACTATATGTGAACCATAACTATAAGTAACTATGTGGTTTTGTGTAGGTCTTGTAGCTTTGGTTTTTGGTTTGTTGGGTGGTAGAGTTGGTCTCCTGACTTGGTTGTGTCTGGGTAGTCTTATTTTGTCTGGTGGGTTTGGAGGTCCTTTCCAGGGAACGCGCTAAGATGGTAGCACGATATTAATACGCAGCAGCCTCTCCAGACTCTGGACTGGGGATTGCCAAATGTTATGTGGATTTTCCGGTGTAGTCTGTTTTGTTGTGTGCTTTTGTGATATCATTCTGGAGGAACTTTGTTCCATTTTTTAACTGCATTGTGCTTTCTAAATGACAATAAATCGAAATTCAATCAATTCAATCAAAATTCAATCAATTGCAGAACAAGCAGTGGCACCCGTCACAGAACGTTTGTTGTTCAATACTTTAAGGAGCAGCGAAGCAATGTGGAACTCGGGATTACAGAGCACAGAGTGAGTATAGGTCAGTAAAGAGTGTGGTAATGAGTAAATTAAAACTTAGTACAACATACACTGCACTTGATGGCATTTAAATAAGCTGCTGTCAGAATATTGTCCAACAAGTCGAGGGGCCATACTGGATCTGATGTTGGATACTGAGCCTGGCCAAGTGATTGACTTTTTACTGGGAGAACAGTTAGGGAACAATTTCTTAATATTTAAGATAGCTTTAGATAAGGAATTGGGTGGTGGGGTAGAGATACGCCTCTACCAAAGGAGAAGTAAGGCGCTCCTTCCCTCTGCTAGCCTGCAGGTCACCCTTGGACAAGATGAAGCACCTGCTTAGCCCCGCGAGCAGGGTCAGATGAGGGCATGGGAGCAGGTGGTGGATGGTTGTATGAGCAGCTGGTGCACATCACAAGATGTAGTTATCAGGGAGACTAGAGGTCTTCCAGAGTTCCCTCACCTCTCATTAAGAACAAGCCAGTAACCTTATTCATTCTCACTGCACTAGCTATGTAATAATGGACAGAGAGAGAGAAAGAAAATACTAGAATCTTTCTTAAGAGTCTCCACCTGTTGAGCATAAGCCTGACCACTCTGACACTACCTCCTCCAACAATGGCTGCTCATATTTGGAGGCAAAGGATGTAGGTGAGGTCCTAGATGACTACTTTGCTTCAGTATCCAACGAGAAGGACGTGAAATATAGGGAGATCAGTGTGGAGGTACTTCAAGATCAAGTTTAAGATAGTGTGGGGCCTATTAAAGAATATGAAGGTGGGTAAGTCTCCAGAATATACCCCAGGTAATTGAGAGAGATAAGGGATGAGATTTCTGGGGCCTTAACCAATAGTGTCCACTCTAGCTGCAGGTGAGGTCCCAAAGTTCTGCTGAGTAGCTAATGTTGTTCATTATTTAAGAAGGGAAACTAAGTTATTTTTGGAAAATATACAGAGACCAGTAAGTCTCATACCAGTGGTAGGGTAGTTTCTGGAGAGGATTCTTAGGAACAGGATTTAAGAGCAATTGGAAAACCATGGCTTAATTAGGCACAGTTAGCATGGTCTCGTGTGGGGCAGGTCATGTCTTACTAACTTTATTGAATTTTTGAAGAAGTGACAAAGGCGATTGATGAAGTTAGGGCTGTTGTCTGCATAGATTTTAGTAAGGTGTTTGGCTTTCGGGGGGCACATCCATAAGTTTAATATGCATGGGATCCATGGTGAATTGGTTGCTAAGATTCAAAATCTGTTTACCCATAGAAGATGGTGGACAGTGGCTGATAGGACTTATTCTGGCCGGAGGTCTGTGACTAGTAATGCTCTATAGCTACATGTATTGGAACCTCTGCTGTTTAATGAGCTGCATTAAAATGTGGATTGGTGAGTTAGCAAGTTTGCAGATGATTTTTGTGGTGTTGTTGGTAGTGTAGAAGACTGCCAAAAGATACAATGAGATAAAGATCAGTTGCAGTTTTGGGAGGGAAAACGGCAGATGGAATTTAACCTGACCAAAAGTGAATTATTGTATTTTGGGGATCAAATATAAAGTGACAGTGTACCTTTAATGGCCAAACCTTTACTGAGGAGGGGTTTTGGGGTTCATCCACAGATCCCTGAAAGTGACTACACAGGGTTAATAGGATGGTAAAGAAGGGATATTACACGCTTGCCTCTATTAGTTGAGGAATTGGGTTCAAGAGTCAGGAAATCAGGTTTGCAGCTTTGTAAGACTCTAGATCGGCCACATCTGCAGTACTGTATTCAGTCTGATTACCCCATTAAAGAAAGGCAGTCAAGGCTTAGGACAGAATGCAGTAGAGGTTAGCCAGGATGCTGCCCGGAGCAGAGGACATGTGCTATAAGGAAAGGTTGGACAGAGTTGAGTTGTTTTCCCTGGAACAGCAGAATTATTGAGGTTTATAAGATTGTAAGAGGCATAGATATACATAGATTTAAACGTCTAATACCAGAGGACATGCCTTTAAGGTGAGTGGGGGAAAGTTCAAAGGAGTTGTGCAGGGCAATTTTTTTGTGCGCAGAGAGTGGGGGCACTGGAATGCGCTACTGGGGTAGTGGTGGTGGCAAATACAATAGGAGTGTTCAAGAGGCTCTTAGATAGGGACATGAATGTGCAGGAAATGGATGGATATGGATATCGTGGGGGTGGAAAGGATTAGTTTAGTTGGGCATTTGATTACTGCTTTAATGAGTTTGGTACAGACTGTGGGTTTGTTCCAGTTCTGTTCTGTTCTATGCTCTACTTAATAAAGATGTTGAAGACAGTAATAATGATTTCAATGGCAGGTGGGCTGAAATAAGGAGAGAATAAGTGATATTTTGGTGGTGAAAATAGACTGCTTCTGCAATGAATTCCAAGTACACAGATGGGTTGAATGTTGCAATCTGTAACAGCAAACACCTCTAGGCCATTCATTTGGCCAAGGTGTTTGACAACACAAAGGCAGCAGAGGGATCCGGATGACATTCAGAAAAGCTATATTTGGGAACTAAAAGTCTTTGTTTTGTCAGTTTTGCTAAATGGGTGATACTTTGTACTGCACATACTTCTTTTACTTCACTGACAAACGAGTAACAAATAACGGGCCGGCACAGTAGCACAGCGACAAGCGTAACGCAGTCACAGTGCCAGCAACCCGGGTTCAAATCTGCCATTCCCTGTAGGGAGTTTGTACATTATCCCCATGACTGTGTGGGTTTCCTTCCAAGTGCTTCAGTTTCCAAAGGCGTACAGGTCAGCAGGTTGATTGGTCAATAGACTGCATGGGTATATATGGGCACCGCAAGCTCACTGAGCTGGAAGGTCCTGTTACCGTGCTGTACCTCTAAGTCAGTCAATAACTAAAAGTTATAGTCCACCAAATCAAAGATGCTTACTCAAGAGAAAGCTTTTCTTCTTCCTCACACAAGTCTGGTAATCGCTGCAGACCTAGAGTCATTCTCAAGGCATCCACATGTTCTTTAAGGGGCTTGTATTCCTCATGCAGACGCCGTGTAGATTCAAGAAGTTTGTTCAAGTCATTTTCAGATTGTTTTATTGTATTTTCCATCTACAAAATGAAAAAGAAAATTCTTAATGGAAGCAGTGTATTGAAAGTGAATGATACTACAGTGGATTCTGGTTAATTGAGCTATCGGTTAATCGGGGCACCTCATATTGGAGACAATGCTTTAAAAAAAAACAACTAATCAGAAAATTGCTGGGATGCCCTTCATTTATTTGGTATGCTATGCTGTTTAATTGGGGCAGGACACTGTAGCTGAACAGGTTCTAACTAGCATCAGTCATGCACACGTATGTGGCCGTTAGACGCCACACGTGCTTTGAGCCAACCGTTTTTAAATGGTCTCAGTTGTGTGTGTTTGTGTTCAAAGCCCAGTGATTTCTGACACTGATAGTTGGTGGGAAGTAAGCAGTAAAACATTCAGACTTGGAGATGCCAGAAATGGCCAGGTGTGGAAGTTACACCCTTTCACCATTTCAACAAGTTAGGAACTAATGAAGAATTCCAAGGCATCAACAAGCATCTTGAATTGTACATTAAAAGTGAAGATTTAGAGGATGAAATCATCAACAGCATTGTAGGAAGGCAGTCCATTATCTGCTCCAGGTGTCTGTGCTGATTTTGATCATTGTGGACACTGGATGAATTTCTCTGTCGATAACTACTAGGAACTAATACACAGTTTTACAATGCTGTAGTACAATGGTACTTCCTAATTTGTTCTGTATTTCATCTAAATACATAATTTGTTATTCAGTTTGTCTTTTTTATACCTTTTTAACTATTTGCATGAGATTTCGGCTAACTGGGACATCTGTTTAATTGAGCGAAAATGTACTGGTCCCAATGTGTCTCAGTCAACCGGAATTCACTGTGTTAACAAGCATCTTTTCCCCTGTGCCATTCTTCTTGTGGAGTCGCCTATTAGTGAGTGGGTAATGGTATAGAATTCCAAAAGCTTTGGAAGCAATTACAAAAAATGCGTGGGACTGAAAACTCCTTCTGTGCACAAGGTGAGACTGAACTCTACCATCCAAGATGCAAGTTGGATTAATTTTCCCATTCCTAATGCTTTAGACAGACTCACTGCTTTAAACAAATTTAGTGGAGAAATTGGCAAGAAGCATATATTCAGTTGATAAATAGTCAATATTAGTTCTCTAATTCTCACCACAAAGAGTAGATCTGGTTTGCTGATTTTTTTTTTGTTTAAATAGCATTTGCTGTTTTAGAGCTGCAGTAATTTATTTTTGGAACAAATTAACTGACTACTAAATTTAAAAAAAACTATCAAATAGAAATTAAACTATCTAGTTTCAATGCTGCCTTGAGCACCTGGCTAGAACCCATTGTTGCAAATGGATCGAAAATAAACCAAGACATATTTAATTTGTTTTTTTTTTACCTATTTTGCTTGATATTCACAGACTTCAATGACATACCACCTCAATGCCCAGTTTTGTTATGGTCCTATTTTTACAACTAATGCTCTACAATTAATGCTCAACCTGTTGCAATTTTCACTAAATAAAACGCGACCCAATGCTAACGTGCCTCCAACATACCACATTGATATCTGCATGGATCAGTCGGAGTTCCTCGACATGAGCCATCTTCTCCTGGAGCAAGAGATCCATTTCATGCTTATAGTCCTTCAAGTGCCTTTCTTCAGATTCCAGTGCATCAAACTCAGCTTTCAACCGAGCTTTAATTTTTTCCATTTGCACTGTCTTAGCCCTGCAATTTCACATGGACATTTAAGGCTTCAGAAATATAGCATATTGATAATTTTGCTTCACAGCTCTCTGAACAACTTCTCATAGCATTCTAAAGCTTTTGTAAAATAAATCAGCTTTTGTCCACCTACAGTAGAAGAAAACTATTTTATTGAAGCTAACGTGTTTGAGCTCATCTCATAGCCTAGTGCAGTCTACACTGCTTTTCTCATCTGAATCACATTGGCCGAGATCAGGAAGGACAGCTGATCCTACTGGACAGATCCTATTTACAGATATTAATATGAATCACCAGGGTTGACTATGATACCCAGGCCATTAAACATCACAAAAGAGGTGATATTAGTGAAAAAAGTACAAGTTAAGTAATATTTAAGTTTGCTGACCACACCACAGTTGTTGACCGAATCAGAGTTGGTGATGAATCAGCATATTGGAGGGGGATTGAAAATCTGGCCGAGTGTTGCCACAACAACCACCTCTCACTCAATGTCAGCAAGACCAAGCAGCTGATTATTGACTTCAGGAGCTGGAAACCAGAACTTTAAATTCCTTGGTGTTATCATTTCAGAAGATCTGCCCTGGGTCCTGCATGCAAGTGACATTGCAATGGAAGCACGGCAGTGTCTCT